>NC_043999.1:22639514-22941181 GCF_902150065.1 Myripristis murdjan | reverse complement strand
GCACAAACTCCAACCTGTCAGGACGTCGGCTCCACCGTTTTCGAGGAGAGAAACTCAGTGCGACCATAAATGACAGCAAAACACAGCAGACGCTCACACTGAGATGAAATGAAACAAGTTCACACAAATTAGGTAAATAACATAAATAAACAGGCCCTATTGCATTTTGCAGTCATTTATGATTGATTCTCTCCTCTGTTTGACCGCGGGCAGAGCTGAGCTCCACTGAGCGAAGCAGAGGAGAGACAGTGAACCAGGCTGAGTTGATAACAACTACACTCGTTACTTTACTGTAAGTGCAATAAAAGCTTTGTGAGTACAACGCAAGTAAGAGTAATTTAATCCACGCAAAATATGGACAGACGACAAAGTGGGGGGCTTTAAAATCAGTTTATCATTTATCAGGAAGCTGTTTATCTCTCTCTCTCTCTCCTGCGGTAACGGTAAAGCACTATACAACGCAGTGCGGAGTTATATTGATGCAGTGCGAAATACGACTGATAGAAGCTTATTAGTTTCCGTTATGGTTAACTATCAATACTCCTGCTGATATTAGACAATCATTACTAGTTACATCCTGATACGTGATAGCAAACTTTACAGTGTTGTGATGTGAACACAGTGTTAGGTAATGCTTGCTAACGTTCATAGATAAATGCGTATATATCTAGAAGCTAACCCAGGTCACTGACCAACACACCTGCCCGGTCCTCTACTGGTTCCCCTCGCACCTCAACTGAATCTCTCTCTGACCGTTATTTCTTCTGAGCCTGGTCTGTTTCTGGTCTCTTTGATGCCTAACAGGCTCATAATGATAAGGCTGTGGTCCATCATATTGATATGAATACACATTCGCAGCCTCTTCAGTGTCACAGCTAGCATTAAGATCCATTATGTTCCCATTGTTCAAACTGACCGCACTCCCTCTTCCTACGTCACTTCCGGTTTAGCTTTTTCAGATGCAGAAGTAAAATCCTCTCACTAAAACAACTCCAGAGGTCACTGTAGTATTGAAATATGCGTATTTCAATGAAAATTCAGTTCCTACATCATTTTCCTACACATTGATTCACTGGGGTCTCCAACCTGCAATCTGCTCTTTAACACAGCTAGACTGGTGGTGGTGGTGGTGCGAAAGAGAGAGCAGAGCCAGTCCAGGCAGTAAACATGATGAATTTGTGTTAGTGTTGGAACTGTGTGTGTGTGTGTGTGTGTGTGTGTGTGTGTGTGTGTGTGCGTGTGTGTGTGTGCGTGTGTGTGTGTTTCCTTACTCTGATTAAGTACGGATGAATGCTGTTATTAGCTTGGGTAAATGTGCTTTGGCATTCTAAGAGAAGGTTTATTGTAATTTACTCGCTGCTCTCCAGTCGATCTTTTATGAATCGATCCATCAGTGAATCGTCAGACTGTCCTGGAGGCGAGTCCTGGCTCTGGTGTCTGACACGAAGATCCAAAATCTGCAGCCGTATCGACTGCTTGGCTCTGTGCTGCTTATGTAATTGTTTTTCTTTTTTAAATCAGTCAGGGCTCTGAAACCCTTTTTATTTGTGTGGCACTTTGTAAAACAAATGTTACTAAAGTCGTTTAAAACATTAACCAACTGCGCAGTGCAAATGACGCGGACCGGTGTTACCGAGCAACCCAGACCAGGCAGCGGCGATGGGCAGGCGCAAATCACGACATATTTGCATACTCATTTGCATACTCATGAATATTCATACTACCTGGATTTTAGTAGTCGTGTTTTTAGCCTTGAGTTTTTTTAAACAACATTTTCATGGGAAAGCAATTTTAATCAAAAATAGTCATAGCAGAGCATTTTTACAATTTTTAAAGGGGGTCTTTAAAATAAAACCCAGGTAGACAAAAATAATAAGCAGATCTTGACTTGGCCACTCATCGCTTTTGACAGGGAGATATTTTACTTTTTTTTTATATCTAAGTAACCTAATGTAACCTGAGCTAACTGGACGTGAGGTGAAGCAATAAGTCAAGTTAAGTACTTTAACCTGAAGTAAACTAAACTAAATTAACCCTAACCTGAATCAAAATTACACAATGTAACGTAACCCTAAAAACTTAAGTAATAAAGTAAAGTAACCTAAAGTAACCCAGTCTCCAGTAAAAACTAAGATGAGCTCAGGTGAGGAAACCTAAAGAGAAACTATGGTATGGCATGGTACCGTAAAGTAAAGTAAGATAAAGTACTGTAAAGAAAACAAAAGGACAAGTTAAGTAAAGTAAGAAAAAGTAAGGTAAGGTAAACAAAAATAAAACAAGATAATGTACCTTTAAGTAAAATAAGGTAAGATATAGTAAATCAAAGCAAAGTAACATAAAATAGTGTAATGTAAGATAAAGAAAACACAAGTAAGGTACTGTAAACTAAAGTAAAATATGCTAATGTATCTTAAAGTGAGGTCAGGTAAAGTAACCCAAAGTAAAGTAAAATAAACAAAACAAAAGCAATGCAACGTAAACTAAAGTAAAATAAGGC
This sequence comes from Myripristis murdjan, assembly GCF_902150065.1. Classification (NCBI taxonomy): domain Eukaryota; kingdom Metazoa; phylum Chordata; class Actinopteri; order Holocentriformes; family Holocentridae; genus Myripristis; species Myripristis murdjan. Next base: position 22,938,684 of record NC_043999.1, on the reverse strand, counting down.
AAGGTATATTAAAGTGAAGTAATTTAAATTAGAGAAAGGTAAAGAAAACCAAAGTAAGAAAACGTAAATGAAAGTAAAATACGATAATGAACCTTAATGTACAGTAAAGTTAAGTGAAGTAACCTAAAGTAAAGTCAGGTAAGGTAAAATAAAAACAAAATAAGGTAATGTATTTTAAAGTAAAGTTAAAGTAAAGTGAAGTGAAGTAGAGCAAAGTAAAGTAACGTAAAGTGCATTAAAGTAAAGCAGAGTAAAGTGCAGTAAAGTAAAGCAAAGCAAATTGCAGTAAAGTGAAGTAACGTAAAGTGCAGTAAAGTAAAGCAGAGCAAACTGAAGTGCAGTAAAGTAAAGCAGAGTAAAGTGCAGTAAAGTAAAGCAGAGTAAACTAAAGCAGAGTAAAGTAAAGCAGTGTAAAGTAAGGTGCAGTAAAGTAAAGTAAAGCCCTGTGTGTCTGTGTGCCCTGCAGTCGTCAAGCCTGTTCCTGCCTCCGCCCTGGGAGCCAATGAGGAGCTGACACAGTCAGAGCTCCCCCTGCAGAGCCAGCCAACCGGACAGGAGCAGGAGACGGGGCAGTCAGGTGAGTCTGAGCTCCGACCTCTGACCTGTCCTGTGTGTGTGTGTGTGTGTGTTTTATTGATCATCCACAGAATCACATTTGCATCACCTGACAGAGAGAGAAGTAGAGAGAGTAACAGAACTACAAGTGCCTTCCTCACAAGCCTCACACTGAGCAACACACACACACGCCATGAGGCCACTTCCTGTTTTGTCAGGCCCGTGTTCAGAGTTCAGGTTGTGCTTTAATTTTCTGCCGTCTTTTTTAACGCTTTTAGACCTGAGAGGATTCATTAGTCACAAGAAATAACCCCAAGGTTAACAAGAAATCAGTGAAAAGTTTCCAGAAAATGACCCAAAAATGAGCAAAAACAAACAAGAAAATAACCAGAAATTAAGCAACCAACAAAAATCCTGAAAATGAGAAAAAAAGACATGAAAATTTGTCAGAAAAAGAAAATATTTTCTCCTTTAACATAATTTTAACTGTATAATTCTAATAATTACAAATATAGTTTTCTGGACATTTTTGCTTTTTTTTTTTTTTTTGATAATTTTTTAACCCTTTGGCGCATAGCGGTCACTACAGTGGACAGCTTAAAAGACAGTGTAAAAGTCATTTTCTCCGAAATGCAATGGTTTCTATGGCGGAATTGCATATCAGCTGTTAGAATGCTCTCTGCTGCTCCCCTCCATTGAGGTTTATGCAGACTGTCAGTTCTTGTTACTGAAAATATATTAATACTAGTATCATAACATGGTAATAGCAGTCCTGCATCCTTAAAGAAGTATTGAGACTCAGAAATATTCATGCCCTAAGAAGAGTAAAAACACATAAGAAAAAAATCTGGACTCAGGCTTTCATAATTCATGCATCAAAGAGTTAGAGTTCTCTGAGTCAATACATTTTTTTCCATTTCACTTTTTCACTTTTACCTTTTTAGCGATTCACCAACTTTTCCACCTTCCTCACGTATGACAGTAACTTTTTTCATGACAAATTTTCAGCTTTTCCACTTCAGTCTGCTGGGAACAACAGGGAATCATTTTGTCTCGTGCTGTTAATGCTGCACACAACGCTGGTCACAGAAAAATACTGTGGAGTGTTAGCATGCACAGCAGATAGACAGACACACACACACACACACACACACACACACAGATGTCAAGTGTCACATTTTTCTTTTGAATTGTTTCTATCAATACATCACGCACTAACCGTCCCACCCTCCCATCACCACACGCATGACCGCAAAGCACCAAGAAGAAAAATGAGAACCTTGTCGCTTGTCTTGCTGAAAACACTTCAATGTTGCGTCACTCTGAGCTGAAACCAAGCACCTCTGATTCTGGAGATTTTAATGTTTTAGCTTGAGATTTTCATGCTTCTTTGTGGGTCCTGAAAAATTTCCAGCCCTTGGGCAAACCTTTTCAGAATTAATTTAATAACCTAAAAAATGCACGGCCGCCAAGCCAAAAAGTTGATGTTCAGGAGAAACACGACATGCAGCAGTCTTTAAAAACAATGTCGTTACATGTCATTACTCATAAAACCACTCGCAGATTATAATTTCAGTTCAGCTGAAATACAGCAGAAGCACAGACCAATAACCAAATACCATGTATTCCAAACAATATATTTTTTTACCTCACAGCTGATAAACATTTTTTAAACAGTTAAAATCAGAGAGTCACGTGGTCTCGGCTGTCAGGTCCCACCTGATAATGAGCACCGGGCCTGAAACATGAAGCAGCTGCCTCACACACCTGCAACAGATTAACATGTTTCCCACCTTTTCCTTTTCCTTTGTCATTTTTAGCAATAAAGTTGATATCAATGTCGTCACAAGGCTTCTGTGTCAACTTTGTCACCCAAGAATGATTCTCTTAAAAAAGAGTTGTTAAATAAATGTAGGTAGTTTAGTGTAGCTTACAGAGGCAGCTACCAACTGGGGGAAATCAAATTGGCTCCAGTGTATGAGACATGATTTAGATGAAAAAAAAAAACTCTGTCAGAATGAACGTCTGACAGTGTTGACGTTTAGGCTGACGGAGTTGAAAAATCCTCCAAAAATTCATTATGTAATTCATAACAAACACATTCTATGTTTGTTATGAATTACATAATGAATGAGGATGTGTTGTGTGTGTGTACAATGTGTAATGTGTTAATGTGTGTGTATAAAAGAAATGATCTGCAGCAGAACTCCTGATATAAGGGACTTCATAGAGCACATACTGTACATGCTCACTGCTTGTTGCCTGATGCCTAAGTCATACAGGTTAGATAAACTATTGAATTATTGAGCTCGGCATAAAGGCCCTGTAGAAAAAGAAAAGTCTTACCTAACTGATAGAACATACAGTAGCTGTATAACGACATAATAACTGAATATTAACAGACATTGCATACAGTATATACTTTACTGAGACATATTGACATTTTGATTCTGATTGCGAACTTTGTTTTACAGTGAACCCCTGAAAGGAGGCAGGATGCACCCGGAGAAGATTCTGGATCCCAAACAGTTCATTAATGTTGCTGCCTTTTAGCCTGTTGTGTCCTCAAACAGTTAAATTCAGTAATAATCCAAAAATGGAGGACCTCCAAAGCTGTCATTTACTTTAATCTTTCCATGTGTGCTTTACAGGCCTTGTTAACAAGCTTTGTTTACTCTGCTCCTACATCAATTTGTCAACTTCAGATGTAGGTTTTTGTCTTTTTTTTTAAATAATGCATTTAATTTCAGTACAGTCTGCTGAGTTTATTCATTAAAACATTATTTGAACTACATGCAGTGGTGTCATAATTGCATAAGATGGCAAATTAAATACGCTTAATATTAAAAGTGTATATACAAAATGAAGGTTTTTTGAAATAGCATTTTCCAAAACAGTGTAAAATAATGACAAAACTGTACAAAATGTAATTTTATCACTTAATTTTGAATAGGTACATTAATACTACATATTTAAAGCCTTTAAATGTTTATTGAATCATTCCAATTAAAATAAAATAAAAGTAGTTTTGTCCCTAATCTCAAGAATCAGTGAGTTCGCATTTTAATTTGTTGGTAATTTTGTTGTAATTATGGACTGACTGTGAAATACAGAAAATATATTTCCTTCAAATATTGCCTCTGTGTTTAAGGAAGGAAGGAAGGAAGCAAAGAAGAAACAAAGGAAGGTGGGAAGGCAGGCAGGCAGGAAGGAAGGAAGGAATGAGGAAAGGAACGAAGGAAAGAAGGAAAACAGAAGGGAAGATGGAAGGAAGGAAGGAAAGAAAGAATAAGGAAAGGAACAAAGGAGAAAGGAAGGAAGGAAGGAAAATAAGGACAGAAAATAAGAAAGGAAGGACGGAAGGAATGAAAAGAAGGATGGAAGAAATGAAGGAAGGAAAGAGGGGACGAGGGCAGGCAGGAAGGAAGAGACGAAGAAAGAAAAGAAGGAAGGAGGGTGGGAAAGCAGGCAGGAAGGACGGAATGAAGGAAAGAAGGCAGGCAGGAGGGAAGGAAGGAAGGAAGAAAGGAAGGACTGAAGGAGGGAAGGAAGGAAAGAAAGGAGGAATGAGGAAGGGAATGAAGGAAAGAAAGAAAAAGGAAGGGAAGATGGAAGGAAGGAAGCAAAGAAGAAAGGAAGGAAGGAAGGAATGAGGAAAGGAACAAAGGAAAGAAGGGATGAGGTCAGGGAGGAAGGAAGGAAGAAAGAAAGAAAGGGAGGAAGGAAGCAGAGGTGTTTCTCCACATTAAAAGCCCCGTCCCAGAGCGTTCCTCTGATCTCCTCCCAAAGCGAGCAGTGGGATTTTAGAGCTGCCACATCATTACTCCTCCCTTTCCTCCAGCCGCTGGTTTCCACTCATGGTGGACGGTGGGGTACCACATTTCCCATCAGCCACGGCGTTTCCTGCCATCAGAATGAGGCAGCAGCTCTGATGGACAGACTCGCTGAGCGCCGTCTCTTCCACAGTTTGAGAGGACTTGAGTTGTTCTGGCCAAAAATAGCATCGCAGTATCAGTGTGGAGGTGTTTGGCCAAAAATAATATGTCAACTCACCCAAACACACACACACACACAAAATATTTTCTCTCTCTGTCTCTGTGAAATTGTAATGCTTTATGACTGTAATATTTTGGAATTATGCCACCAGGCGTTGAAAACAGGGACAGCAGCTCCTTTCAAACCATCAACTGACAGACAGACAGGCAGACAGACAGACAGTCTCTGCCATGGCTGGCCTGCAGCTCGGCGTCTCAGTCAAACACAACTAGAACAAACTGCAGAAAACACAAGACCCAGCTTTACACACACACACACACACACACACACACACACACACACACACACACACGGTGCTATGCAGAACATTCCTCTGCACTGTTCTCCGTTCTCTCTTTATGATGCCTGGCTCGCTTCATCTGAAGTCGTTCTCTCGTTCTTTGGTTCTGTCTTTCTCCCTTTCTCTGGTATGGGTAAAAGCAGCTTTAGGTTCATGATTGTTTTATTTGCTGATAGGTACAATGCAAATCTGTTTTGGAAAGTCCCATACAGGTGAAGTTGGAGGAGTGTTAGAATTGCTAAAAAAATTGTTTTCACACATTTGATCAGCTGCCGGTGCACACAGTTCTCTTTCAACCAATATTTTTGTATCTCAATAATCTGTGATTGGCATCTTTCCCTGCCACAGTAAAGATCTCTGTGGTTGTGAATCACACATTGGGATTATTCACTCCTTTTTACTTCAGAAATTTAATGTAAAGCATTTTATAATAGCATAAAATGTGACATTAAAAAAATTTAGATTCAAACCACAATCTTTTATTGAATTTGTAAAAGCATAATTCAAACAGGATTTAGTGACAACTCAAACCATGTAAACTCTTGTCCCTCACATTCCATCTATTCATTATAAGTGTATAAGGTAGTGGGTACTAAAAATAAGTTATTCCATGACAAGGCATTGACTGAAGTCTCAGACCAGCAAGGAAATATCCATCTTTCAGCATAATGTCATCTCTTTATCTTCTTTGGTCAGCTGATTAAATCAAACAAATGGTGGAATAGCATGGATATCCATTGTACGGATAAAGGCTACTTGCTGCTGTTGAAAGATTACAGTGTCAGATATTTTCATACATGGCCTAAAGTTACAGTTAACAGCTATGCTGGCTGTTGAAACCAGCATTAAATCTCAGGTCATGTATGAGATAAGATGAAGTGGGCGCTGAGCATGTGAAGCTCATGATAAAGCTGGGCGAGGTCTGAGGATGAATGCAAAGCTGTGGGACACAAAAATAATCCAGGGCAAAAGATGCACAGCGCAGTAGCATATATATCTATAATTAAAGGCACACAATAAACAAAAAAATAACCATGTAAGAGTGGATGAACACTACAAATCTTTAATAAGTTTTAGCCACAATTTAACTAACCCACATGATATTTTAGAGAATCCAACACCACAGTTTCCACTCAAAGGCTTTCTGGCAGCATCCTGGTTTTATAAATACTGGACGGAAACTCGGGTTGTAAATGTTCCAGAGAAATCTTGTAGTGTGCATCCACTCTGCAGCAGTGACTCTCAGCCTCTTTTCAAGATACTGCCTGGCTGAGAAAGCACTGCAGTGCTCAGGCAGGCGAGCAGAATCGGCCAGCAAACAGGACACTCATGCTGGGTTTGTGTTGGATGAAGAAGAGGAAGGGGTGGTCTGCGATGAATTGGTCGGGCATCCTGGCGCAGCGCATCATCATGATGACACCAGTGGCAGCGGCAGCCTCGGTTCCCTCTTCGTTGACCTCCACAAAAGCCTTGTGCACCACCTGGGACAGCACCAGGTCGTTGGCCGGAGACATGCCTGACAGCAGAAAGAAGAAAGAGGAAAAAGTTAAACAATAGATTAGAGTAATATTGGACACCAGAGAATATGGAGGCAGCACTACTCTGCTATCTTTAACTGTCTGGACAGCGACCCCCTAGAAGTGGGGAGCAACCCTGAGGGCGAGGAGGTTGGAGTCACAGCTATTGGGGTGCAGGAAGCAATATTACAACTCACAGATAATAAAGCTTGTGGTCCTGAAAGTATCACTGCGGAGCATCTAAAGTATGCAAGCCCAAGGGTTTCTGTCTTGCTCTCCTTATGTTTTACAGGTCTCATGTCACATGTGCTGCTGCCTAACTCTAAGTTGCCTGTCTCCTTGGTGCCAGTCATCAAGGATAAGACGGGCAAGGTGGGTAGCTTGGATAACTACCGGCCAATTGCTCTGGCGAGTGTAATTTCCAAAGTTCTGGAAAAGATCTTACTTGCTCGGTTAAGTCCATATTTAAGTACTGAGCATAACCAGTTTGGGTTTAAAAACAAGCATGGTACTGATCTTTGCATTTATGGGTTGAAAGAAGTCATTGATAGGTATAAAGGTAAAAACTCCTCTGTAATAGTGGGTTTCATTGATGCCTGTAAGGCATTTGACCGAGTAAACCATCAGAAACTATTCTTAAAGCTGAGGGAGAGGGGAGTTCCTAGCTACCTGATTAGGATCCTGGCATACTGGTATGCAAACCAGACTATGCAGATCAGGTGGGGTAGCAAGGTCTCTGCTCCTTTTGGGGTTGGGAATGGTGTCCGCCAAGGGGGGCTACTTTCCCCCGCACTGTTTAATTCTATATGAATGACCTTTCTGTGCAGCTCAGTGGTTGTAGAACTGGATGTATGCTTGGTGTTACCCTAATCAATCATTTTATGTAAGCGGATGACCTGGCAATACTGTCTCCGAGCAGCGCCGGCTTTCAACAGCTGCTAAATATTTGTACTGAATATGGCATAAGCTTTGATGTAAAATACAATGCCAGAAAAAGTGTCATTATGATCTGCAGGACAAGAGAAGATAGAGATCTTTCCTTCCCCTCTTTTCACCTGTCAGGTCAAGTGCTGACTGTCTGTAGCAGAGTTAAATACTTGGGTCATATCTTAAATGATCAAATGAATGATGATGATGACATATACAGACGGCGACGCATGTGGTATGCACAAGCAAACATGTTGAGAAAAAAGTTCTTTTTCTGTTCGAATGAGGTCAAGATAACCCTGTTTAGAGCCTACTGTACACCACTCTACACTGCCCCCTTGTGGGTCAACTTTAAGCAGACCAGCATGCAGAAACTCCAGGTTGCTTACAATGATTGTATGAGGATTCTACTTGGGAGGCCAAGGTGTTGTAGTGCCAGTGAAATGTTTTGTGGTGTAAGGGTCATTAGCTTTCATGCCCTACTGAGAAGGTTGACCTATAAGTTTATCTGCCGTCTGAATGTTTCAGAGAACATGTTTATCATGCTACTGACTCAGCCCAACCTTAGTGCTACCAAGTATCACTCAGCCATCTGGAATCATTGGTACAGGCTCTTGTTGTAGTCATTCAATGTGCTGATGTTAATTGGTTGATGTTGTGTTGTCTTTTGTTGTGTGTTTTTATTGACCTTGTGTCTGTTAATAATAAATAAATAATAAACTTTATAGAATAATCAATATGCATGCTGACTGATCTAACCCCTCTCAGGATTTCGTCAGCTGTCATGTGTTTCCTTCACAGTGGTGGACATTTTTTTAGAGTCAGGACTGGACTGGCTGCATGCTCTGTTGCCTGCTCTTCAGTTGATTATGTGAATGGCTGATGGAGGTCCAGCCACACATCCTACCAGAGAAGTCGCTCATTCTAACATCAAAGGCGTCGACCATCCCCATGCGGGTGAGGATGTCTTTCAGGTCGTACGACTCCTCCATCTTGAATCGGGGCAGGCCCACCTGAACCTCCACTGTGTCCATCATGTGTGGTTGTGTCCACTCCACAAACTTCTCGTAGGTCAGCTCCTTCTCCAGCTGCAATGGATACAACGTCACCAATTAAGTTTGCGTCTATGAAAGTGTGTGTGTGTGTGTGTGTGTGTGTGCGTGTGCCTCTTGCCTTCTCCAGACCAGTTGTGTCGTCTTCCATCTCTTTGGGCAGGAAGATGAGCATGCTGAGGTCCTTCCCTTTGTAAGGCAGCTCCAGGATCTGTCCAACACAGTGAGTTTTAACTGTTACACTGAATGTAGACTGATGCAGTAACAGCCTGAATGTTCGCCGTCAATCATCAAAACTGGCTGAGGAGAAACAGAAAAATGACTGGACCGACAGGTGAGCTCAGGTGCTTTCAAACGTGTTCCCTGTTTCGGACCCCCAAGTTGACTTTGTCTTGTCCTTTTGCCTCTTATCATCTTAGCCTTTGTTTTCACTGCCTAATGTGTGCAGCTGTGCTGTCCTGTGTTGAATCTATTGCCCCTTTTCCACTAGTACCTACTCAGCTCGACTCAGCTCGACTCGGCTCGACTCTACTCGGTTGAAGAGCTTTTCCATTAGGTCGTAGTACCTGCTAGCAGGTCCCATTTAGCACGTACTCAGCCGGGGTTCCAAGCGAGCTGAGTCGAGCTGAAAATGTGAGGCAACTGATTGGACAGGGAGTGACGAGAGCGACTCCTGCACGAAAACAAAACCCAACATTTAAAAAAAAAAAAAAACGGCAACAGCGGCTGTGCACATTGATTGTCAGTGAAGTTGTCAGAAAATGGCAAGCACACCGCTACCGCGGTCAAATAAAGACGTGGAGACTTTTCTGAGCTTGGTGGCGGCCCAAAGAATCCAGAGGGAGCTGGACGGTGCGCTGCCTTGCTAACGACTCCACCCACGGCGAGGTGCTACTCAATTGTAATGGAAAACCACCTAAACCGTGTCGAGGCGAGTAGAGTCGAGCCGAGTAGATACTAATGGAAAAGGGCCATATGTTGCTGTGATTATCCATGCTGTAGTGATTGTTATTTTAGTTAATTTGCTTATTCTCTGATGGTATGGCATGTTATTTTATTCTAACATGTTATTTTGTTCTGGCCAGGGACAACAGATGAAAATTAGCCTCTGTGGCTAACTCTGGCTCATTTGCAGTTTTTTTAACTGTTGACTAAATGGGTACTGTCCCAGACAATTAAAACAAACAAACAAACAATAAATAAATAAATAAATAAATAAGCTACGAACCCCCATTTGAAGTGATTTTGTCCTTGGGACCCTAATATGAAAAAATTATATTTTTGTTTGTGATAAATTGTTTAGTCCCTTGAAACCACAGCAGATTCACTTGGTTTCTGTCAAAAACATGGGGGAAAAAATGTGATTTGCCAATTAGCAAAAAAATGAACAGAACATTATTAAAACATGACCAGATAATTAGCAAAAAAATACCTTCAAAAAAAAAAAAAAAAACAAGAAGCTGATCAAGAGGTCTGTTTTCATGAGGCTCAGTGTGGCATAAGCTTTGGTGTAAAAGTGTTGTTAAATGACCAGCCCTGTCGGTGCTCAGCTCCATCACAACGCCCCCTTGTGGCCAAATGGCCAGCTTGCCCAAAACTTTTCTTCCAACCAGGTTTTGTGTGATCCACCTGGCACTTTTCCCCTGCTGATCGACACATGGATGGGGGTGATCACAGGACTCCCTGCTGGAGGTCGAGATATGAGGAGCAGGTGAATAAATGAATGACTCATAGTTTGATTACCTGGCAGTTGACCTCAGGGATGTAGGTGAGAGGGAATTTGGCTTTCTGGTACATCATCTTCACCGGCTTGTTTTCATTCTGAGGATGACAGCAAACACAAAGCAGTCTTTTTTCCACTGATCTTTACCCATCTTCTGCTCTTTGTGTTTTGGGGTATGCATTTATTCTGCAAGCTGCATGTATAAGGTATCACTATAAAATCTCTCACTCATCTATCCTCTCTATCCTCTTTATAATAAGTCGCTATTGTCACCTCCTACTATATATTTTGTCCACCACCAGACTTGGCAAGTCTCAATTTCAGCATTCTCTCGTGTGGAGGTGAGCAAAGTCCCATGCTGCACATCGTCCTCCACATTAGTGAGTCACTGAACAGCAGGTTAAAGAAAAGTCAGGTCAGGTTCAAATTTGTGGGGAAACTTTGTTTTCGCTTTGAGTGAAAAGGGTGTGCCTGTCGACACCACGAGACTCATATATTCATTAAAGCTTCGCTGGACCGCAGCAACACACCCTAAACAGGTAGCTCCATACTGTAGGCACTGTGCAGGCCTGTCAGTGTGACAGGATCTTTCATGCTGAAGGTCTCATGAGTATGTGGACGCCTGACAAAGCCATTGCGAAATCCTACCACCCACTCCTGGATGTACACTATGTAATGCAAAGAAAATGTGCCTATATGATGAACTGGTTTAAGACATCTCAAATAATCAGTGGAGCCGGCATGATGGAAAATTCTGTGACCTCTTTCTGACTTTACATGACTAAATCAGAGGACTTTCATGAACTGAAATATGAGTCCTTCCTGGTTTTTTCAGTGGTGTTCTTAAGGCATGAATAGACTGGTTTCCACTCCAGTTGGACTGAGAAATGCAATGAATGTGCAGACCAGACTGTATTCTGGTGCCCTGACTTCTCATCTGAAACATAGTTCTCAAAATTCCAGGACACTCCAAAAAATTAAATGACCCAAGAGATCTCTGCATACTGTACTCAAGCAGATTTTTTTTTTTTTTGCCAAACTGTGTTTATGTTGTGCAGCGTTACCTTGTTGAGTTTAAACTGAGCATCTTTGGTGAGGTCGGCGTCAAACTTCCTGTCCCAGTTGCCTTTGAAGTAGATGGCATTAACCAGCACCAGCCTGGTCATGCTGTCCACTACACCTGGGGTAAGCAGGTCCTTGATTTTATCTGGATTGAAACAAAGGAGCAGCGATGAATACAACAGGGTTTAATAACTAGAGATACTGTATGTTTACACCCAAGATTCAAGTAAATTTTGAGTAAAATTTGAAAATTCCAGGCAAAATAAAATGTGAATTAGAGCTTTGTATTTACACATCCATACCCTTTCTGCAATGCTGAGGAAATTTACTGGAACTGGCTTTTTGCATTCAGCCTTTCTGATTCAAATGTCCACTTTTTCCACTTCCTCCCAACATCCACCTCATTGGATGTGGTCCCCAGTCTATTTACATTTGAGAGTGTACACTATATTGCCAAAGGTATTCACTCAGCTATCCAAATCATTGAATTCAGGTGTTCCAATCACTTCCATGACCACAGCCAGGTGTATAAAATCAAGCACCTAGGCATGAAGACTACAAACATTTGTGAAAGAATGGGTCGCTCTCAAGAGCTCAGTGAATTCCACCTGTGCAATAAGCCCAGTCGTGAAATTTCCTCGCCACTAAATATGGCACAATCAACTGTTAGTGGTACTATAACAAAGTGGAAGTGCTTGGGAACGACAGCAACTCCGCCACGAAGTCGTAGGCCACGTAAATCATAGAGCGGGGTCAGCGGATGCTGAGCCTCATAGTGCGCAGAGGTTGCCAACTTTCTGCAGAGTCAGTAGCTACAGACCTCCAAACTTCATGTGATCTTCAGATTAGCTCAAGAACAGTGCGTAGAGAGCTTCATGGAATGGGTTTCCGTGGCCGAGCAGCTGCAGCCAAGCCACACATCACCAAGCGCAATGCAAAGCGTCGGATGCAGTGGTGTGAAGCACACCACCACTGGACTCTAGAGCAGTGGAGACGTGTTCTCTGGAGTGACAAATCATGCTTTTCCATCTGGCAATCTGATGGACGAGTCTGGGTTTGGAGGTTGCCAGGAGAACGGTACTTGTCTGACTGCATTGCGCCAAGTGTAAAGTTTGGTGGAGGGGGGATTATGGTGTGGGGTTGTTTTTCGGACGTTGGGCTCGGCCCCTTAGTTCCAGTGAAAGGAACTCTTAATGCTTCAGCATACCAAGACATTTTGGACAATTTCATGCTCCCAACTTTGTGGGAACAGTTTGGAGATGGCCCTTCCTGTTCCAACATGACTGTGCACCAGTGCACAAAGCAAGGTCCATAAAGACATGGATGAGCGAGTTTGGTGTGGAAGAACTTGACTGGCCTGCACAGAGTCCTGACCTCAACCTGACAGAACACCTTTGGGATGAATTAGAGCAGAGACTGCGACTGCGGAAATCCTTCATAGAAGAGTTGAAGCTGTTATAGCTGCATATTAAATCCTATGGCTTAAGAATGGGATGTCACTCACGTTCATATGCGTGTGAAGACAAGAGAATACTTTTGGCAATACAGTGTATGTGTGAGTGTTTGTGTGTCAGATCCACCTTGGGTCTGCTTCTCCACCCAGCTGTTGATATTGATCCTGGCTGTCTCTGCGCTGGTTTTGAAGTCCACAGACTCCAGCTCTGCGTCGTAGTGCTTCTTGGTGTCTGCCAGGAACCCCTGGAACCACCGACACACATTTAGCTCGACTGACTCTATTCACAAGAGCTAAACAACAACAATAATAATAATGATGTACAGACAGACTTTGAGATTCATTCACAGTGAGGGGATAAAAGACGTTACAGCCATTGTAGTGAAGTATGCTGAGTGTGGCTGCTTCTCTGACTCATGTTCTGACCTGCCACTCACTCTCACTCACTCTTTCATTCATACTCGCTGAGCACAGCACGATGACTCCCATGTCATTCAGACAGGCCTACCTTTGTGTAAACATACCAACACCTGCCCATATAGGCACATACAGGTGTACACTCATACACACCTCAACAAACTGGTAGGATTGGTCTCCATACAGCCTGTTGGCCAGGCTGAGGGAGTACGGGGCTCGAGCCTTGTTCAGCTCCTTTATTAGCTTGGAAAACTTGACATGGACATCATCCTGAGCCTTCAGACACTGTGGACAGTCAAAGCAGATGAGAGTCAGAGCTGGAACTGGTGATCGATGAAGACTACTTTATTACAGCCTATAGTAGAAACTGTGGACTTGAAGGAACCCCCAAAGTTTCTAGGAGATTGACCTGTTGCTCACACACAGCTGCCCCTGTCAGTAGTGAGAGATCGACCCAAAATCATCCGTCTGTCCCTGGTGCTCCATGCTAAGACACAGGCACAAACTATTTTGAGTGGCAAGTCACTAGATTACCTTCAAGGAACTCAAGGATTCAAGGAACTTTATTGTCATACCAGTTCACACTTACATGCTAGTGGTACGAAATTAGCACTCAGGTCCCGGTATAAGCCAAAAAAAAACCCCCGAAAAAAAGATCAGAAAAAGAAGTGTAATATAAGTGTAAATATAGAATATAAGATAAATAAGATATATAACAATATATATATATATATATATATATATATATATATAGGTATAAACAGTATATATAAACAGTATGGGCTCTAGTTTCCCGGCGCAGCGCGGGGTGGCGCAGTGAGGCGAACCCCGCGCAGAGCTAGTTTCGACCGGCGAAGCGGGAGAGGCGGACAGTTTCCAAGTTTCGCAGGCGGAGGTTCGCCGAGATGGGAGTGGCGGCGCAGCGGGGGGAGGTGCCGACAGATTCGGCTTGACGCAGTGACAGTTTCGTGCCAAAAGGCTTCGCCGAGGTGCGCCAAAAGCTCGCCATCTGAAACCACGTCTACTTTCAGCGCAAGGCGGAGCGGAGCCGGCGCAGTGGAAGTTTGGCTGCCTGGCGCACATCACCAAAACCTCACAATCAGCACAAACGGTGCCAATCTCCTTTGATCTGACATCAGCTGTGACAGGACAGTTGATATGGACATATATGTATGTGCTGATTGTGATCGTAGCATTGAATAGTGTTTTTTTTCGGTATTTATTGCATTGTTCATGTGTCTAACATTCCGGAAGCCTGCCTGTGAGGTTTTGGTGACGTGTCCGCACTGCTCGCCGGTCTCCGCTCCGCGCCTGTCTCCTGAGCTCCGCTCCGCCCGCGGCAGTAGACCTCCATGTCAGCTGTGTAAACTTTCATTACGCCTTCACGCAGCGCATTTTAAAGGCAAGGACAGGGGCTCATTTGATTGGTTACATGTGAATCGGCTGTGTCAAACCCACTCCACGCCTTCTCTCCTCCCTTGCGCCGGTAGGAGGGACGGCGGAGTACTTGCGCCACCGAGAACGGCGTGCCAAACTTGGAAAATCCGCCTGGCCACACCCAGTTGGCGAAGCGCATCTGCGCTACGCCCCCGCCTCGCCTGGTCTGCGAAACTAGAGCCCTATGTGTGGATATAAACAGTATGTAAACTATAAACAGTATATGTAAATAAATGTAAACAGCATATATAAATGTAAATAAAAATATAAATAAAAGTATAAATAGTATATATATAATAAGTATAAATAAATAGCCTATATATAAGTAAGTAGTATATGTGTAATAAATAATAAATATAATATATATATATAAGCAGTAAATATAAAAATATAGAGAAAAATATAAACAGCCTATGTAAATATAGACAGTATATATATATATATATATATATATATATATATATATATAAATATGCATATATAATATAGACAGTGTAGTGTAGTATAGAATGGACCAAGCCACAGAACCTGATGCCCGGGACTGGGATTCATGGAACTGTTGGACTTGGTCAGTGCAGAATTAGCTTAGTGCTAGACACGCATGTTAGTAATATTGCACTTATGGTGGAAAGTGATTTGTGCAGGAGAAGGGAGAGAGAGAGAATGAGATGCAATGGTGAATTAAAATATGTATTTTTTTTTACTGGGTGCAGAAAAAATCTTGAAAGTAAATTTGAAGTCCTTTCTATGCAAAGGGACGTCTGTTTGATTTCTCCTGACTCAAATGAACAATTTTTAGCAGGTGAGCTCTACAGCAATGTCAGCTGGGAAAACATCAGCTGACCCACTGTTGCAGTGCTAGTAAGAGCCGAAGCTCTTTCAGTCCAAACAAGTGGGATATTTCTCACTTTGCTGGACAGTTTGGTGGTCCAGACAATCTTGTGACACTGCAGGGGGAACTAAAGGTCACCAAGCCCTGCTGGAAAATATCACTGTAGAAAATGCCACACCTAAAGCTCTATTTTATTAGTCACTTACTTTTAGGAAGTCTCAAATCTTGGTAGACGATGAAGACAACACTCAAGAAGAAAAAAACTGGGTTTACCAAGCCTTTAAAAGTGGGGAAAGATGATAACTTGTAACTGCTCTAAAGCTAAGTAAGTAATTTTAAATATGATATGTCTGTCAACTTCCCTGTTTCCACAGGAAGTCAAAGGGACAGGGGATGGGAGACTGTGTACAGATAAAATCTCCCTGGGATGAATGCCTGTTAGTTCAAATGAAATAGTTCAACAACACTGAACAGGTATTTCTTCTTTAGGGTGAATAAACCTACAGGCTATATAGCAAAAACACTTGCAAATCTTTTTATTTACATTTATAACAATAACACTAAAAAGGTCAGTAGTCTTATTTTGGAAACGGTAGCAGCCTCATATGCTCAAGTACTTGTATGGAGCACCAGAACCAGAATGATCTACCAGGGACACGTGGATGATTTTGGTGTCACCACTTAAAAGGGTAACTGACCAACGTGACAATCACCCAAACACTTTCTGTATTAATTTAAGAGACTATTAGTTCATCTTTATCTGAGAACATCGCCGGCTGATGGTTGCATGTAAATTTGCCA
The DNA here is from genome assembly GCF_902150065.1 of Myripristis murdjan. NCBI lineage: Eukaryota > Metazoa > Chordata > Actinopteri > Holocentriformes > Holocentridae > Myripristis > Myripristis murdjan. The sequence continues at coordinate 22,922,572 of NC_043999.1, read as the reverse complement.
TGACAAGGCCTTACTCGGTACTGGCTGGAAGAAAAAGGAAAAGGTACAAGTGAGCAAAGAGAGAACAGAAGAATATAAAGAAAAAGCATTACCACCACTAATACCCACACAAAAGAAACCAGAGAAGTGCCAGATAAAGTTTTGGAGAGCCTTTCCAGGAGTATTCACAGAAATAGGTCCAGCTGAAATACCTAAAGGCAGAGAAAACTAAAACACGGCTTCTTCTTGGTGTGCATAAATAATGCACTACAGAGGAATTATTGTGATATACTGAATTATCGATTTATTTTTCCACCCTTGTACAGCACGGGGTATTTTAACTGGTGTGTGTTCAAAGCAGCACGACACCAACCATCAACTTAAACACTCAGCTCATAGACTGTAATAGTGAAGTTTGATAACTTAGGCATCAGTTACTTAGTACATAATAAATATTAAAGAAATATTGCAGTGACATTAGCTGTGCCTCACATATGATGCCAGTTTAATTAATTTTCACAATACATCTTGAATGTGCAGTCATAATTTTAACTGTTGAGTTAAATGTGTGTGTGTGTGTGTGTGTGTGTGTGTGTGTGTGTGTGTGTGTGTGTGTGTGTGTGTGTGTGTGCAGAAAAAGATATGATCTTTGCTCTCAACAGTCCATGTGGTATGTGGTGACAGACTGCAGTGTAAATGTTGGCCACAAAGGGTTAAAGGATCGAGTTATGAGGTCAAGCCTTTACGACTGCACTCTGCTAAGGAGGAGCTGAAACCCTCAGTGCAGCTTCATGTTGATGATGACGATGATGATGATGATGATGATGAGCACTTTATTGATCCTTCACAGGAAATTACATTACATTGTACTGTCCATTAATGTTACTCTCATCTCCTCTCTGTTTCACATTAAAAAAAAAACACACACACACAACACAGCCAGGTATGCATGTGCACACACACTTTCACACGGCAAGCAGTGATGCAATTATCACATCCAAACTCAGAATCACTTCCTCAGCCAAGTACTCAGTATGTAGCTGGATGAGAATTTGTCTTAGTTGCTGGTGATTATTACATAACAAACCATCCAGAAGACACACATTAGGTCAAGCATGGCCATTAGACCATATTTGATCCTGAGAGGACATTTATTGTATAATTAGTGTTGAACTGTACAGCTGTCTGTATTGTACATGGAGATTAAACAGTGGTTAAAGTGAAAGTTGTGCTCACAGTAGTCATTATTCTCAATATAGATCATCTAAATGGGAACAATTTGTTGTGAATTAAATTGCGGGGGAATTACATTATCCTCATTTTGCTGGGGACCTCTTGAAACCCTCTTCAAGGATCTTCAACGGACCCAGGCCAAACTGTGACAACCACTGAGTCATGACAGCCAGGCACTCACACAAACGGAAAAAATGTACACCTGCAAGTTGTGGAGTGATAGGATGGGTCGATTCACCGTGCCCTGAGTGTTTATTACCCCTGCACATATAAATTCTGTGTAGAGTTCCTATTGCAACATAACACAAAGCTGGCAAGGGGCCAGCATCAGCAAAATGACCTGGAATCTGTTCTGAATCAGACACTGGAAGCCAGCTAAAGTGATTCATGCTGAATGAGGGCCAACAGATCTGGCCAAACAGGCTCCCTCCCCTGCCACACCCATCCCACTCTTGCAGACAGTTCTGTAACTTTTCTGTTTGAGACTCTGACTAATCAAACCTTAACACTAAAGCTTTGCCCTAATCAGTGCTGTGGGGAGGGGTAAACCTATCAACACTCTGTTTTTTATTTGCATGTGTACCCACTTTTTGGTTGTCATGACTCTTTATTGTGTAAATCCTTATAATACGTCATAGTATTTGGTGTCAAACTGAAAAAGATACAATCTTTTACAGAGGAAAAAGCATGAAAACAATTGATTTTGGTTTGTATTGGCAAATGTTTGTCTTTACATGATTAGCCACTGCAAGTTTCCCAGCTGTGAGTTGAGCTGAACATTACATTTAAAAACCTTTTTAAATAATCTCAGTATTGAAATTCCAGTAATAAGCTTAACCTGGTGCAGAGAGACGCCAAACTGCTTGTGCCAAAAGTCCTTGGGTTCATTTTTTTGTGTTAACTGTCACTGGGAGGTGTGTGTGTGTGTGTGTGTGTGTGTGTGTGTGTGTGTGTGTGTGTGTGTGTGTGTGTGTGTGTGTGTGTGTGTGTGTGTGTGTGTGTGTGTGTGTGTGTGTGTGTTTACCTCGGACATCTGTGTGGCTGTGTTGGCCCTGGCCCCCAGCATCACCATAGCCAGGGCTGAGGAGATGCTGAGAGGAGAGTAGAAGACGTTGCTGCTCTTCTTGTCTTCATCCAGCTGTTTGAACAAAGCCAGGCAGAAAGCTGTGTTGGCCTCAGACAGAGGGCTTGATGCTGCCATTGTGCCTAATGTCAAGAAAATGCAGAACACGAATCACTGTCTTCTGTCTTGAATGCAAATCTTCTGCATCAAACCCCATTCAAAATGAGTAAATTAGTGGGATTATACTATTACTTCCCCACCATGATGGAACAAGTAGATCTGACTATTTAGTAACATTTGTGTGTTCCATAAATTTATGTGTTTATGAAATTTGTGGTCATGGCATGTGATTTTAGCCTTATTATTTCAGATGCAACCCCAGTGGAGCAAAAAGAACATGGGAGCAAATGTATAAAGACATACAGTTGTCCCTCGCTATAACGCGGTTCACCTTTCGCGGCCTTGCAGTTTCACGGATGTTTTTAGTGCAATTTTGTATGCTTTTTTTTTTTTTTTTTTACAGCGCATTGCAGAATGCGCTCAGCTTGCCAAATTTACATAAATCTTCGATCGCTAGCAGTGTGACTCTGAAGTGCTGTATGATCTTTGGTTTCATTCTATAATACTGGGCTTATTTTTCTGCTGCGGTTTGAACTTTGAGAGTTTAAACAAGAGAGAAAAGTGAGAAAATGTTAATGCCTGTCTGAGAAAAGTGTATAAAGTGTGTAGTGAGGGGTTTTACAGCCTTAAAACATCTATAATAATTGTAAAAAATCAAGCTGACTACTTCGCGGATTTCGGCTATTGCTGGTTATTTTTAGAACGTAGGCCCAACTCCCGCGATTAACGAGGGACCACTGTACATCATTTTTAAGATGGTTGGTTATATTCCTGGACATTGATGCTGTGAAAGGATTTTTTATTCACATGGTCCCCTTGGTTTTCTGCAGTCGCAGTAATAGGAATGTGTCCCATCTATGCTGCTGAATCATTGATGACGACTGTGACTTATCATACGAAGTTCAGTGTATCAGCAACAAGGCGCACTTCTTTTGCTACTTCTTGCAACACTAAATCCAGAGAGTGATTTGCGCAGTGGACAAACACGGAGTCAGGACATGTTTCCTTTAATCTTGCCTGCACTCCCCTGAACCTCCCAGACATGTTAGTGGCTCCATCAAAACAGTAGCTTTCAGCTTCTCCAGTGGCAAATTGAGCCGAACAAGGACATCTTTTAAGCACAAAAACAGCATTTCCTTTTGAAGCTGTTTTTTTCGGCGTTGTAAAAGCCAAGAAAGAAATTGTGAACTTCCAGATTGTGATCAGCAAACTGTATGTTGCATGAAAACTCTTTGCCACTTGCGTCGGTGGTCCCATCAGCAGTTAAGCCAAAAAAGGGACTTTGGGATGCTTTGGCTACGATTTTTCTCTGAATGTCATGCGCAAACAGCTCCAGAATTTCATTCTGAATGCTGCCAGACATCCAGTTGTCTTTCCTTTTCATCCAGTTCTCCAGGTCAGGATCAGCGCGTACCCTTTCCACCATTAGCTGCAATAACACCCCATGCCGATTTGCAGCCCCTCTCAGAGGGAGTCCCTGGCGCCCCAGGAATCTTACACAGCTGAAAATGAGCTCCAGCATTTTCCGCGCTGTCGCAGCGGCCTCAGAGTAACGCATTAATTGGCGTTGTTTTCAATGCAGCCAATCTTTGTGTCGCATCTAAATGAATGCGAGTCTTTTCGTGGTCCCTGATTTTCTCCGTTACTTTTCTCCAGTTTGAAAAGCCTTTATCTTTCAAAAATAGACTGTCTGACACGACCAGCTTGCTCTTGACAGCCGACCTGCACACACCACACACACACATACATCACTGTCCGCAATGTATTCCAGCCACTGCCACTCTCTGAACCAGGCGGCCTTGCAGGAGCGAGTGAAGTTCTCCCCGCTAAACTTCCTAGCAGGAAAATTATAATCCTGCGATGGTTTGAAAGATGTTACCTCTTGGCTACCACCAGGTGGCACTAGGGAGGTGGGACAGCAGCCGGGTCCTTCAGCTAGCTGCTGCCACTGTTGCTCCTTTTGCTGCCTGCTTGCTGGCAGTGGAACACAGGATTCACATCATGTCACACTGTGGGCTGTCTCTCTCAGACGTTTAGCTGGCCCAGAGGAAGGTTTGGAAAAAAAATCAGAAATTCTTTTTTGTGACATTTCTGCTGTCTTTATTGGTTTACTGTAACAGCAGGCTAAGCTAACAGATAAAAGCAATGCGCGTGACCCTATCAGAAAATAAACAAAGCCCGCAAAACAAGTTATGTTTTTTTCGTGGGCTTTGTTTTTTCCATCTGACAGCTCAGTGTGAGCTGTCAGATGCAGCCTAATTTCATACAGTGGCCTAGGCAGGTGGTTCTCAATGTTTTTTTCAGTGAAGTACCCCCCATGAATTATTTTTGCAGCCGAGGTACCCCCCAAGTTCAGTTGATTTCCTTAAACTGAATAAATACCAAACATAGCAAAACAAAACTGCTCTGCTAGCTCAATCATATTGTAACTAGAATATCAGCTGGAAAAAAAAAAAACATTTTTTTTTCATGGACTGATAGTTAAACTTCTGCCGACTTCTCAGTCATTTTTAATCTAACAGTTGCCTTGACAATGACTCACCAACACAGCTGATTTTTATCTACAACCAACTTATATTAACAGTTATATTTAAATACAGGCTACTGCTTTCCAGTGTCGGCGCCAGAACAAAGATCTATCTTTTCATAAACTCACAATGGCCTAGGCAACTTATAAAGAATAAACAAATTAATAACGATTAATAGGCAAATTAATAACTGATAATATTAACACAAAAAGAACAAAGTTATAGCCGCACATCTCCGTGGAAAATCTTACAGGTACTGTCCGTGGTGCTGACTCCGCTGCGGCACTTTATTATGGAAAGTGTGACAGGGAATAGGGCCCTTCCTATGTTCCCCAAAATCCCACTTCTCACAGACTCTGAAGGCAACCTTGGTAGGTGGGTGTGGAGAGGTAGCAGCTCCACCCACAGACCAATCTCCCAATTTGCGGCTCACGGCAGGTGTATATAAAGGGGTTAGCTCGTCAGCCAGTATGCAATTCTGGTTGATGGGCTGCCCTGGTGATTTCTCCTGCTGTGGGCTGTCAATTGAGGTAGGATCTTGTGACTGTCTGGCTTTAGAGTTCCAGTATTTGCTAATCAGACACTACTGTTTCCATGGGCAGCTTTCCCTCCACTGTATCTTGTTTGTTTTATGTTTTATAGCTGTGTGGCCCCAGTTGGGAACAAGACATGAGTTCTGCCTCCAGCAGAGGTTTGAGTCTGTTCTAGGACTGGTAAGTAGGGTGCTTGGTGGCACCTGAGGAAAATATATTAGATATATATACTGTAGCACTGTAGGATAACCATTGTGTTTTCTCATAGGTTCCTGCAGTTGCTGTTTTCTGCCTCCCAGTTTTTGATATGTTGTCCATGTGAACCTCTGGTATACCTGCTGTCGTTCTTAAGATAATTCTTGTACTTGTATTGGAGTGTTGTGTTTTTCACAGGTTGTGAGTGCTGCCAGGTGGGGTCGGCCACCCGGGTGAGGTCCCCTTCACTGCTTTGCTGTGGCTTGGAGCACTGGGCACCCTTTTTTTTTCTCTTCTTGTTTGAGTTTGCTGTGTTTGTGAGTGTATGCACCCCTGGACACTCTTCCCCCTTAAAACCTGCCCCCATCTTTTCGGTGGCCTCAGCCATAACCTTGTTCCAGTGTGTTTTAGTGGCACATGATATTTTTAGCTTGTGGATCTGTTTAAAATAATTGCTCATTGTAATAAAATATATCTTTATACGTACCCCTTTTTTTTATCAGGCAGTGATTTATTTATTTTCCTTTTGAAGCTGTTTTTTTTTTTTTAGGGATCTTCACCCCCTCCCTCCACTTACACACTAAACAAATCAATAAACCATTTGACTTTTGAATCGCCATCTCCTTTGCCTCTCTGTTTCTGTTGGTGAACGAACTTGTGAATGTCCAGGCTGGTAATCACATCTTGGCCTCCCAACTTTGAAGTTCAGGCACATTTAAATGTAGTGCCTTAGGTTTAGTTCTTACCACTCTGTCACAAAAGTAAAGCTGAATAAAATTCACGGAGGATCTTGTTTAGCTCTTCTTTCCTTACAGGTGAGAAATCAGCTGTTTGCCCGGTGTTTGTCAGGTAGTCTTGTAGACATTTGACGGCCCAAGACGGTGACCGGGCCGTAACGGCTTCATTTCCTGACCTCTCCAGCTGATCCAGCTCTTCACTCCTCACTCTCACATATCTCCCCTTTTTCTCTTCTGTCTTGTCTTCCTCGTTCAGCGATTTATCCAAACTTAGGTCGCCAAATAAATCAAAATTGACAACAAAACGGCCCATTATGCAGGCGAACAAAGCTAACGGCGGCTTTTGATGCGGGTTTCGGTGAAACGTTTCGTGTTGCCATGAAAACCACACAGACTCAGGTAATAAGACATAGGCGAAGTAATATTTTCAGTGATGATGGCGGCGGGGCGGATGACGTGCGGCACGACTGATGTGTTCACGATTTCTCGAGAACTGTTTGACCTGCAGTAACGTGATTACACATGCTCCTGTAGCCTATATGAGAGTGAACGAGCTTCATTCAAAATTTGAGCGGGATTGATGCATTTTCGAGAAGCTAGCGAGGAAATCCTTTTTTCAGCCATGTAAGTTAATTATTTTCAATTCTCCATATTTTGAATAAGAAATTGTGTTCACCTGCCCCAGTTAGCAAACATATAGGCTATCAGTCTCTTACCACATCTCCTGGCTACACACCAGGCATAGGTTTCAAGTTTCGTGCACGCACGCCGTGCACGCTCTCCAGGCTGTAATGACAGAAGACACTGGCGGGGCAGTTGACGCAGAGAGCAGTGGGACGGTTGATGCATTGAGATTGGCTGGAACCAGAGGGGTGCACGAGACGATTTTGGGCAGAATGAGTGACGTAATGAAGGCTATGAAGGTTTCCGAAGATATCTTACAAAGATATCTTTCTAATGCTATTCGTTATTTGCCAAATTTTAATCTGAAACGCAGTCACGACAAATTATTATTATTATTATTATTATTATTATTATTATCATAAGTCATAGAGCTCGCGCAATGTCAAACTCGGATTTAATTAGGTTATGAAACCTATCTCTGGTTGAGTTCCAGTGAGAAAGACAGCTCATGGGTTGTTAAATTCCAATGAAAATCAGACAAGGAAATTATGACTAGTGTATTCTAAATGCATTTTCCTGTTGATTAAGGTCATATCGCCAAACAGGCAACGTTGCTGTGGTTCTTTTTAACGGATTCTGAACGTAGCTACAGCGTGTAATGCTTTGGTACAAATATGGAATAAGGTCTAGAAATACAAGTGTTTAAAGTCTAAACAGAATAACAAGCACAAAAACCTGAAATATGGCACACTTTGTGCTATGCATCAATTGTCCCTCTTGTGTATGTCATTTGTCCCGAATGACGGATTGGCGCTCGGTCTCTTCTCAGCCTGTTTGTGTTAGACTCAAGTATCGTTCAACGAAAAATCCAGTTATTATTTGTAAAGGACATGTGTAAGTTGGGTGTGTGGTCTGTCTCAATAATTTTCGGAGGAAATGGGATCAGACTGAAAACTGCGTCATCCGCCCCGCCGCTCCCTATTTTTCATTTGAGCAGGCCGTGCTGTCATGCTCATTTGAGCACATTCTAAACGTCTGATTTTAAAAAATCTCAAGTAGGCCTACCCCCTGGAGTTCCTCCAAGTACCCCCAGGGATACGCTGAGAGACATTAGCCTAGGCCAGTGTCTAGAATTTCACATGCATTTCACATAGGCCGATGTATTAATTATATGAAAGAGATAAATGTAAGTCGGACAAATTGAATTTAAATTCAGATTCTTTATTTTTTAAAGCGTAATGCAGTGGGTAGAAAGGCTGATGGAGTGCGAGGGGAGAGGGGGCGGATGGGAGGGGGTGCGGCCGCACCCCTCGCACCCTTAGTTCCGACGTCTATGCACATAACCCGCTTCCTGGAATACCCCACTGATGTGAGTGTGCTTTAACTAGCAAGCAACGATACATTCACTTGGATTTTTTAAATGGAATATGATGACATTTCTTCTTGTCATACCATAACAGGTCACAACCCTGATAGCGGCTAAATTTAACCATCGCAGCCATTATAACTCAAGATTAAAAGTCTTACTGACAAAAGTATCATTTTCCATGCATGTGTTTGTCAGGGTTCCTCTCTTCCGACAAAACTTTCATTGAATAAGTGGTTTCACCTCTGTTGATCTCACTGCAATATATCTATCAGCCGTGTGAGAAGCACTGAATAAGGTAAGAGTCCGCCAGCAGTGTGCTGTACTTACATACAGAGTTGTTGGTCGACAAGTGATCAGTGCTGTGTCTGTCCCAGGAAGACTCTCTCAACTTGTCTCCGCATTGTTTATACTCACTAGGCACGCCCAAGCTGTCAACATTAGGTTCCGCATTTTGCTCTCTACGGCACGCCAGAACACGCTTATGTAGGCTATATATATATATATATATATATATATATATATATATATATATATATATATATATATGTGTGTGTGTATGTATGTATTTCTCTTCCTCAGTGTCTGTGTTGTGGCTTGATGCGTCATCTATTTGTAAAAAATAACCCTTTATGTCTTGAAATAAAGATCTAGAAAAAATTGTTAGACCTGACTTGGATTATTTTTTCCAGAAAATTAGACTGGAAAAAAGTTTGGTGCTTACCTCAAACACCCTCTTGAAGAAATAAGGTAAAAGAAGTCTAATTTCTTAAATGAATTAAATTTTACTTCTTGCCAGTAGTCTCAAATGCAAACCTACAAACAAACCCTAATTTCTTTGTATTTATGAAGGAATCAGAACAAGTGTCAATGACTTCTTCCTCACAAATCAAAAGCTACCAAAACAATGAATGCATGCGACATTTATATATATTGCAAAGTCTTTAAGTCAGTTTGTCATACTCAAATTTTTATTTTATTTTTTCTCCTTAAGTTTATTTTGTGCTGGAATTCTCTCTTTTCCACTGCTTTGTTTTATTGTCTTAATGCTTCAAATTGTAAGTGATGCTGCTTTCTTTGTTTCATGACTTATTCGACCTGTCTGAGCCACAAGTTACTGGACCATTACAACAGTAACACAGCAACGCACGCTCAAGGTAGGCTAATACACAGATCACAATAAATATCAAGAAAAATACATACAAATAAAATGAAATAAAAATCAAACTAAATTAAATTTTAATAATTATAAGAAATCAAATTCATCACAAAATGTTGGAGCAAATATTTGATTGAAGATAAAATAAAAATAAAAATTATTATGCATAAACATGACAAAAGATGCAAATAAAAGTAAAAAATCCTAATAGAATAGAGAATATAAAAACTCCCCCAGTCTTTCGCTTATGACAGACCTTTCAGTTTTTTTGTATGGTGTTGTAAATATTTTTTTCTCTGACAATAGATTAATAATAATAGATTAATAATAATATTAGATTAATAATAATAGTAGTAGGTTACAATAACAAATGCTTTTATTTGAACTAGAAATGTGTTGTGTTGTCTTCCGTTACAGTAGCGTTTGGACGTTAAGTTGCTACAAAAGAATCTTTAGGTTGCTAGGCAACGGATCTGTTATTTTTTTCCTCTCGTCTTTTATGTTGCGTCTGTTGTTTCCTCCTTGTAACTGTACAGTATTACTTTTTTAAATCAGTAAACAAGCCCAGAGTGGCTAATCGGGAGGACCGGGACAATTCCCGGTGGGCCGGTCTGATGTTTGGGCCGCGAGGGCTGGTGTTCACTTTTTTAAAAATTTTTATTTTTTTGGGGCCGGTGTTCAGTCCAGTCATGGCAGTGGGTTGATCACCTATGCTGCTTACTGCTGTGCCTGGGCCGCCTCCACTGGCAGCTCTTTTTTTTGTTTTGTTTTGTTTTTTGTTTTTTGCAGACGCACCCTGACGTAAAACGTCCGTGCACTCGGTCAGTGGTGTTTCAAAGATGGAAAGTAGAAAGAGCAAGGGTAGCGCGGAGAAGGCAAGAATTAAAAAGAGGAAAACTCCGGAAACAGACGCAGCCAAATGTGCTAAAATTGGCAGCTTTTTTAAATAAAACGAGATCGCGTTTTGAAACGACAAATGAGGACGATGGAACGGGTAAGGCAAGATGTTGAACTTTGCCTGCAAACCACCGTTCAAGTTAATTCATTATCAAGTCAATGAATTGTGTGGCGTTGTGACAAAACATAACTTTATATAATTTAAATAATAGTATGATGCAACGCCACATAACTTGGAAACTTTGAAACTTGTAGCCCCTCAGAGTCAGAAGCAAGATCCAGCACCAAGCACCAGCCATGAGCCCACAAGTCCAGAGTGGGCAGGTAGGATTGCTCATTGAGTGAATATTATTAGAATTAATATAATGAAGAGTATGGTTTAGACCTGCTCTATATGAAAAGTGTCCTGAGATGCTAGATGATTCAGCAGTACATTAATGAAACTGACCTGAATTGATCAGAAGGCTTTTTGATTTGTGCTGAGAATTATGACAATTTTTAAAATGTGATTTGGTGTCAGAAGCAGAGCCAGGAGCCAGTAGTGATGAGGGGATTGCTCCTGTCAGTATGGAAGGAACAGGTGAGCTGTTGTAACAAGCAAGCATTAGTTCCAATACAACCACTTTCTATGCCCAAACGATACTGACCCGTTATATTTTATTATTTTAATAATAATAGGTCGCGTAAAGTGGGCCGGTCTGAGGCATGAAACTCCAGGGCTGAAAATGAGTCCCACTCCGGCCCTGTCAGTAAATATGATCGGCCTGAATGAGAAGCGATGGTGATTGTCATTTTTATGAAGCTCCAACATTTTTCACCACATATGGAGACACACTCTTAAAAAAATACATTTGGTCAAAGATTGCAACAAGAGGTCTAAAAACAAATTTACCCTACAGTCTGAGTCAATATGATTTAATCCCCGGGAGCATATTTAGGAAAACTGTTTTGTTTTTGTTTTTTTTGTTAAAATGTGATTTTGAAATTACAAAATTGCCTTTAAATTACCATAATTTCCTTAAAAAAAAACAAAAAACAAAACTGTATTATTGGAAAATTATATTTACCGGTCATTTTACCACATATGGCTCCATCTTGTGGAAGAACAGAGAAATTACAGTCACTGTCATGTAAGGGATATGTTAAAAAGCAAAATAAATCATTCATGTCACAGAGACAAGAAAAACATAATGTCTTTCTGTTATATGGTCCATTATGTAAAGTGGAAAGAAAACGTATAAGCATAGATTTAACTTCTTCTTCTTCCTTTTTTTTTTTTTAAGAAAGTGGTGTAGTTAGAAGAATGAATTTTATTTTCCCCTGTGAGTTTACTAATTCCCACTCCAGGTTGGCTGGTGGGGGTAATACGTTTTTAGTAGATTTCCAATCGCTAATAATAAGAAAGATGATAGATACTAAAAACAAGGGCTAAACAGCTAGCGAAGTACTGCTCTATTTCAGCTATTATAGCAGGGGTGGGCAATCATGTGCCATGGAGGGCCGAGAGGCTGCAGGTTTTCTTTCCAACCAAAAACCACACCAGCTGATTTCACTGATTAGTCCCTGCCCTCTGCTTGAAGGTGAGGTAATCAGTGAAATCACCTGGTGGAGTTTTTGGTTGGAAAGAAAACCTGCAGCCTCTCGGCCCTCCATGGCACGATTGCCCACCCCTGTATTATAGGAAGCATGTTTATTTGGAAAAGACGATGTTTCCTGTATCCCGAAAACTGTAAATTCATAGTAATGTGCTTACTGGTTAAAATCTGTTGGAACATTCAGTAGATTTGATTCCTGATGAATTTAAACTTTTAATGCGGGATAAAATAAAGTATAAAATGTACACATAAATACAAATTATTATTAAGTGTGTAATGCAAATGCGCTGGTTCTACTCTGTACTACAGGTGAGGTCACAAACAGCGGCCTCACTTCCACAAGCCATCAGGAGCTGCAGCCGCTGTGACGTCAGCAGAACCTTGAGACGCAACAATGGCAGATGCTGTTTTCATGAAGGAAACTTGGGCTGATTCTGCATTTCTGAACCAGCGTTCAACAAGACAAGACCGCGGAGTTTACCTGGAAACAAGACAAGTCACCTCGTCAATTTCTGCTCCCTCTCTTGTTTTCTCTCCTCATTCTTCGCTCAAGTGCAAGAAACGCTACAATAATGAACGGTGAGTTCACATCTACAAGTCAATGAAATGAAAACGAGTTTGTGCACAGAAAAAACATGATGACTTCCATCAACGGGCCCATAGTTGGTCATCTTTTGGTCCCTGAATCCTGACAGTCAGCGCAGCACCTGTGAGAGGACAGAGCTTGAACAATGGCGACATCTATTGACTAATTGCTGCACTGCAGCTAGTAATGTCTGAATAATTGGATCTGGAAATGCCAGTTTGATGTCTATAGGATGTCTTTGTGTCAGTGTGTGTTACTGATGGCCCCTTCTTCCTCCGTCTTTCTCTCCTCTCAGCAGCCCTGCCAAGGCAAAGCAGCTCAGGGCCAGCCACCTCAGGCTTTTCAGGAGCACCTGTCAAGTTTCTGCCATACTGCATTTTTGAAATATACTAGCTCCTCACCTGAGTCTTCTACTCTTTGTGTCTCTCTGTCCGTAGGATTTTTACTCATGACTCCTTGGACTGACAACTCTTCAGTGACTGCCGTCCCCCCTACTGTATGATCCAAGAGACGCACCTTCTTCTCAAATGCACACTACACTTCACTTTGTTCATGTCCAAAAACCAGAATCAGACCCAAAAAAAAACAAACAAAAAAAAAAAACAACAGAATCTGTCTTGTTCACATGTTGATGAAGGCACACTGCAGAACATCTTAAACCAGTTTCAGCCCTATACCTGCTGAAACATGGCTGGTTAGCCCTGTGATCCACAGTTTGCTTTTTCATTTCCTCTGTGTGTGTGTGTGTGTGTGTGTGTGTGTGTGTGTGTGTGTGCGCAGGTGCCACAGTGATGAAACCTTTCAGTTCAGACACATATCGGTAACCATCGCCCTATTCCGACTACCTGTTTTTTAATGTGTTCTGGACTGGCCTGGGGGGCTCACCACAACATCAGACTGTCATCCAGGTAGTAATTAGAGGATTTTATGGCTAAAATCAAACCCTAACCCTAACTCTAAAATCATTTTACATATCTTATTGTGCACATACATATATGTATACAGCCCTCCTGAATTTTCCTTTTCCCTGCTGTCTCTCCTCAGGGCCCTTCACATCTCCGTCCTGGTAAGTGCTGGGCCTTTGCAGGGGGACAGGGGCACCTGGTCATCACCCTGTCCTACCCCATCGTCCTAACCCACGTCACGCTGGACCACATTTCACAGAGGACATCCCCCGCAGGCCGGACAGACAAGGTGGCCAGAAACTTTGCTGTGTTTGTGAGTCACAAATTAGCCATCATGACTGTGGGGGCGTCCCGCACACCGCTCACTTTGTCTCTGTTGCTCACAGAGGACAAAACCACCTGCTGATGTGAATCTCTGTCTGTCTCTGTCAGGCGATGAGCTCTTTGGGCGAGCACGGAGCCTGGCTGGGAAACTTTGAGTACAGTTGAAACGATGAGCCCACTCAGACCTTTCAGCTGCTTTGGAGTCCGTACACTGATGCCTGCTGCGCTCACACACACACATTTTCATCAGCACCTTAAAGGCACACTCCTCGATTGTGGTTATATGGAACAACAGCAACTAGCTAATCTAGACTTTCCACCCGAGCGAGGAGCTGCAACTGTAAATGAGATAGGAAAGAACAAAAACAATCAATAGGGGCGCTTGGCCCAGCCCGAACTGGTGACGTGGGTCCAACCCTCTGTGGGCTCACCACCCACAAGGGTAGCCGTAATGGGCCGGTGCTTTGTGGATCAGGCAGCAGTCGAAGGCGGGGGCCTCAGTGACCTGATCCCTGGACACAACGGCTGGCTACTGGGACATGGAATGTCACCTCGCTGGGGGGGGAGGAACCTGAGCTTGTGCGGGAGGTTGAGAGGTACCGGCTATAAAAAAAAACAAAAAAAAACAAAAAAAAAAAAACATCCCTTCTGCCTTATTACACTTGGACTTCTCGTGTTCTTTGAATTTCTCTGTGGCTTTTCGCCAGTTTGCGAAGCCCCCTTTAACAAAACAGCTGTCTAACTGCACACTCTCTTCATTTATCAGACCTTTCCCCACTGCTGTGACACAGTTGAAAAAAAAGACACGATCACCGTCTTCAATGTAATGAAGCCATCTCCATTTTGTAAACCAGCTCGCATTAAATGAACGAAAAAAAAGTTTCTTTTCCAAAGCGCCTTCCTGGAAAACTGAAGCTAGTTGGTTGATGGGGTGCCTCTGATAGATTAACGTTAGCATTTTGACATCTGTCATCATACTCCCGGTTGTGGTCATCATCACAGTCAGGTGCTGATGCTACTGTTTCCCTCGTTTGTCGACTGGACTGCAAGTCTTCCTCTTCTGAATCTCTGTTTCTCTTTTTGTTTTGTTGAGGCTTCCCGAAAAAGTCTAGGATACGTTTTTGCGCCATCAGTGGTCAGCTAGCTTGACCACAACAAATGACGTGACGACGGCTACGTGACACTTGACCTTACCTGTGCTCAAGTGAAGCATTTCAATGTTTTTTTTTATTTTTTATTTTTATAATAAACATTAAACCAGACAACAACAATTCATAGTAAATTTGAAACATTTTATTTTCTCCTTCCACATTTTTTCTCACTTTATTCCATGTTTTTTTTTAAATACATTTTTGAGGTGCTGCCGCCCCACCAGCAGGGGGTACTGCAGCACCCCCAGCACCCCTACTTCCCGTCGTACTGGTTACCACCTCAGTAAGAGAAAGGTTTTATTGAGCAGGGCGAAACATTTAACAGCTCTTTGAGTTTGAGGTTCAGTTCAAAGTTTCAAATTCCAGTTTATCTTCATCCTGCCCATATGACATTGATTTTTATTACCCCCTCCAATAAAGGTAGACAGGGTTTGTTCTTTGTTAGCAGAATATCTCTAAATGTTGGTGTAACTAACTTTTGCTAAATAGCCAAAATGTGGAACTGGCCTGTCTTGACAGCTGCACAATCTTGTCATAAGTCCATCAATGTAGGAACATGCACACACACAGCCAAAACAGCAAGCAGCATCTGGACAAACCTAAAATGACTTGCTGTTTTATTTTTCTTAGTTCTTTGTATTTCCTCTTATTCAAATACCACAATTCATGGACAAAATTTTTATGGGTAAAAGCAGCTTTAGGTTAATTATCGTTTTATTTGCTGTTGAGTGCAGTGCAACTGTGTTTTGGAAAGTCCCGTACAGGTGAAGTTGGAGGAGTGTTAGAATTACTAAAAAATTGTTTTCATACATTTGATCAGCTGCTGGTGCAGCTGATCAAATGCTGCTCTCTTTCAACCAATATTTCTATATCTCAATAATCTGTGATTGGCATCTTTCCCTGCCACAGTAAAGATCTCTGTGGTTGAGAATCACATATTGGGATTATTCACTCTGTTAAACTGTCAAGTTCTTTGAGTTTATTGATGGATTTATTTTAAATCATTTTCAAAAAGTCATTTGTGTTAAAAAGAAAAAATATTTCTTCATTTTGGAATGTGTTTAAAAATGTTAGTGTAACTTGTTTTAGTAAGATGAGTCAGCTGCTCTGCCCACTGACCTGACATTTGATTGGGAGGTGGTTCTTATCCCTCAACCACTGATGAATTAGGTATTATGATACCAATATGCCAAGTGCATTGAAGCCTTTATAGACTCACCCAAGTGACATGACACACATGCAGGTGAAATGGGAAATCCTTGCATCAAATGCATTCCTCCACTGTGCAAGATCAGTGTGGGAGTGAACCAGTTTGGTCACACAACCTTAATTTAGCTGTGGTGTGGCTCACACCGAGGAAACTAGTGTTTCCCTCCCCGGTCCCCGAGCCCAGCTGTCTTGTGGGTTTTTGCTGCAAATGTATCCAATTTTGATAGAAGTTGCTGATACATCTGACAGACTTCCACACTTTCCCTCCTTTTTACTTCAGAAATTTAATGTAAAGCATTTTATAATTGCATAAAATGTGACATAAAATATATTCAAACCACAATCTTTTATTGAATTTGTAAAAGCATAATTCAAACAGGATTAAGTGACAACTCAAACCATGTAAACTCTTGTCCCTCACATTCCATCTATTCATTATAAGTGTATAAGGTAGTGGGTACTAAAAATAAGTTATTCCATGACAAGGCATTGACTGAAGTCTCAGACCAGCAAGGAAATATCCATTTTACAGCATAATGTCATCTCTTTATCTTCTTTGGTCAGCTGATTAAATCAAACAAATGGTGGAATAGCATGGATATCCATTGTACAGATAAAGGCTACTTGCTGCTGTTGAAAGATTACAGTGTCAGATATTTTCATACATGGCCTAAAGTTACAGTTAACAGCTATGCTGGCTGTTGAAACCAGCATTAAATCTCAGGTCACGTATGAGATAAGATAAAGTGGGCGCTGAGCATGTGAAGCTCATGATAAAGCTGGGCGAGGTCTGAGGATGAATCACAGACCAACAGTCGCTGGGCAGAGGGTAGTGCAAAGCTGTGGGACACAAAAATAATCCAGGGCAAAAGATGCACAGCGCAGCAGCATATATATCTATAATTAAAGGCACACAATAAACAAAAAAATAACCGTGTAAGAGTGGATGAACACTACAAATCTTTAATAAGATTTAGCCACAATTTAACTAACCCACATGATATTTTAGAGAATCCAACACCACAGTTTCCACTCAAAGGCTTTCTGGCAACATCCTGGCTTTATAAATACTGGACGGAAACTCGGGTTGTAAATGTTCCGGAGAAATCTTGTAGTGTGCATCCACTCTGCAACAGTGACTCAGCCTCTTTTCAAGATACTGCCTGGCTGGGAAAGCACTGCAGTGCTCAGGCAGGCGAGCAGAATCGGCCAGCAAACAGGACACTCATGCTGGGTTTGTGTCGGATGAAGAAGAGGAAGGGGTGGTCTGCGATGAATTGGTCAGGCATCCTGGCGCAGCGCATCATCATGATGGCAGCAGTGGCGGCGGCGGCCTCGGTTCCCTCTTCGTTGACCTCCACAAAAGCCTTGTGCACCACCTGGGACAGCACCAGGTCGTTGGCCGGAGACATGCCTGACAGCAGAAAGAAGAAAGAAGAAAAGGTTAAATGATAGATTAGAGTAATATTGGACACCAGAGAATACAGGAAACGATCGACCAGGAAAATCAAGAGAGCAGGCTCACAAAATATGAAGTGCATGTAATGATATACTCATGTATCCCACATTTTAGCATTGATATTTAAGAATTTGGTAACTTACACTGTGTTCCAACTTATTATGCAATTTGGATTTCAGTGCCATAAACATTTAATTTTTTGTTTTTCAATTAAACTCATGGCTGGTATTGTGTCTTAGGTCTCTTTGGGTCACTGAAATCAATTTCAGACACCTGTGATAATTAGTTTGCCAGGTGAGCCCAATTAAAGGAAAACTACTTAAGTAGGATGTTCCACACTATTAAGCAGCCACAGGTTTCAAGCACCATGGGGAAGAGAAAAGACCTATCTACTGCTGAAAAACGTGAAATAGTGCAATGCCTTGGAAAAGGCATGAAAATGTTGGACATTTCTCGCAAACTTAAGCGAGATCATCGCGTTCAAAGATTTGTGTCTGAGTCAGAGCACAGACGGGTTCGCTCAGATAAAGGCATAATTAAGAGGGTTTCTGCCAAACAAATCTATAGAATCAAGAGAGCAGCTGCTAAAATGCCTTTACAGACCAGCAAACAGGTATTTGAAGCTGCTGGTGCCTCTGGAGTCCCGCGAACCTCTCGGTGTAGGATCCTCCAGAGGCTTGCAGTTGTAAAAAAAACCTTCTATTCAGCCACCCCTAACCAATGCTCACAAGCAGAAATGGTTGCAGTGGGCCCAGAAATATATGAAAACCAATTTCCAGACAGTGTTATTTACTGATGAATGCTGTGCAACCCTCGATGGTCCAGATGGATGGAGTAGTGGATGGTTGGTGGATGGCCACCATGTCCCAACAAGGCTGCGATGTCAGCAAGGAGGTGGCGGAGTCATGTTTTGGGCTGGAATAATGGGAAGAGAGTTGGTCGGCCCTTTGAGTCCCTTGAAGGTGTGAAAATGACTTCGGCGAAGTATGTAGATTTTCTGACTGTCCACTTTCTTCCATGGTACAAAAAGAAGAATTGTACTTTCCGTAGCAAAATCATCTTCATGCACGACAACGCACCATCTCATGCCGCTAATAATACCTCTGAGGCATTGGCCTCCATGGGCATAAAAGGAGGAAACCTCATTACATGGTGTGGCCACCATCATCCCCTGACCTCAACCCTATTGAGAACCTTTGGAGCATCCTCAAGCAAAAGATCTATGAGGGTGGGAGACAGTTTACATCAAAACTGCAGCTCTGGGAGGCTATTCTGACATCCAGCAAAGAAATTCAACCAGAAACTGTCCATAAACTGACAAGTTCAATGGATGCAAGAATTGTGAAGGTGATATCAAAGAAGGGCTCTTATGTTAACATGTAATTTGGCCTGTTAAGATGTTTTTGATTGAAATAGCTTTTGATGTCCGTAAATATGACCTTCTAATGCTGCAAAGTCAACAAATGACCATTTTCAGTTCTTTACAACCTACAAAATGTTTTGAAAATCTGTTGTGAATAATAGCTTGGAACAGTGTATTTTGAGTTTTTTATTTTTTAAAAAAAATTCTGTTATCATTTTGAGTTTTGTTCAATAAAAATCAAATTATACTCTAACTGTTGGTGACTTCAAAATTATACTGACTGTCATTTTCATTGACTGTTTAGGAAAATTGGACAAAAATATCATTTGCATAATAAATTGGAACACAGTGTATTTGCAATTCCTCAGCTGTTTAGCTGTACCATGATAAATTGTACACAATAATCAATATGCATGCTGACTGATCTGACCCCCCTCAGGATTTCATCAGCTGTCATGTGTTTCCTTCACAGTGGCGGACATTTTTTTAGAGTCAGGACTGGACTGGCTGCATGCTCTGTTGCCTGCTCTTCAGTTGATTATGTGAATGGCTGACGGAGGTCCAGCCACACGTCCTACCAGAGAAGTCGCTCATTCCAACATCAAAGGCGTCGCCCATCCCCATGCGGGTGAGGATGTCTTTCAGGTCGTACGACTCCTCCATCTTGAATCGGGGCAGGCCCACCTGAACCTCCATTGTGTCCATCATGTCTGGTTGTGTCCACTCCACAAACTTCTCATAGGTCAACTCCTTCTCCAGCTGCAATGGATACAATGTCACCAATTAAGTTTGCGTCTATGAATGTGTGTGTGTGTGTGTGTGTGTGTGTGCGCGCCTCTTGCCTTCTCCAGACCAGTTGTGTCGTCCTCCATCTCATTGGGCAGGAAGATGAGCATGCTGAGGTCCTTCCCTTTGTAAGGCAGCTCCAGGATCTGTCCAACACAGTGAGTTTTAACTGTTACACTGAATGTAGACTGATGCAGTAACAGCCTGAATGTTCATCATCAATGATCAAAACTGGCTGAGGAGAAACAGAAAAATGACTGGACCGACAGGTGAGCTCAGGTGCTTTCAAACATGTTCCCTATTCCGGACCCCCAAGTTGACTCTGTCTCGTCCTTTTGCCTCTTATCATCTTAGCCTTTGTTTTCACTGCCTAATGTGTGCAGCTGTGCTGTCCTGTGTTGAATCTATGTTGCTGTGATTATCCATACTGTAGTGATTGTTATTTTAGTTGATTTGCTTATTCTCTGATGGTATGGCATGTTATATTATTCTAATATGTTATGTGTGTTATATGTTTTGTGTGATCCACCTGGCACTTTTCCCCTGCTGATCGACACATGGATGGAGGTGATCACAGGATTCCCTGCTGGAGGTCGAGATATGAGGAGCAGGTGAATAACTGAATGACTCATAGTTTGATTACCTGGCAGTTGACCTCAGGGATGTAGGTGAGAGGGAATTTGGCTTTCTGGTACATCATCTTCACCGGCTTGTTTTCATTCTGAGGATGACAGCAAACACAAAGCAGTCTTTTTTCACTGAGCTAAAAACCATTTGTACTGTCAGAGCTCTAGCTCACTATGACACTCTTGGAGTCCCATCTTCTTCCACATTAGTGAGTCACTGAACAGCAGGTTAAAGAAAAGTCAGGTCAGGTTGAAATTTGTGGGGAAACTTTGTGTTGCAATACACAGGCGTGGCTGCAACCTCAGCCTTCACACTTTCTCAAGCCCCACCTATTTGATTCTTCATGAACACCGCTTTGAATGAAAAGGGTGTGCCTGTCGACGCCACAAGAGAGACTCATAAATTCATTAAAGCTTCGCTGGACCACAGCAACACACCCTAAACAGGTAGCTCCATACTGTAGGCACTGTGCAGGCCTGTCAGTGTGACAGGATCTTTCATGCTGAAGGTCTCATGAGTATGTGGACGTTTGACAAAGCCATTGCGAAATCCTACCACCCACTCCTGGATGTACACTATGTAATGCAAAGAAAATGTGACCGTAAGATGAACTGGTTTAAGACATCTCAAACAATCAGTGGGACCGGCATGATGGAAAATTCTGTGACCTCTTTCTGACTTTACATGACTAAATCAGAGGACTTTCATGAACTGAAATATGAGTCCTTCCTGGTTTTTTCAGTGGTGTTCTTAAGACATGAATAGTCCAGTTTCCACTCCAGTTGGACTGAGAAATGCAATGAATGTGCAGACCTGACTGTATTCTGGTACTGGTCTTTCTGGTATATTCCTGCAGTGTGAACAGTTTTCAAAAAAAAAAAAAAAAAAAAAAAAAAAATTGCCCTGATGACTGAAGTGATCTCTGCATACTGTCCTCAAGCAGATTTTTATTGAGACTAAAAAAACTAATATACAGTTATACTGTTCTTCAGTATGCACAGTTTACCGACCTCACCCTACCCATAAATCCATACAGACCTTTACTTTTTTGTCACCATTTAACCTGCCAAACTGTGTTGCCGTTGTGCAGCGTTACCTTGTTGAGTTTAAACTGAGCATCCTTGGTGAGGTCGGCGTCAAACTTCCTGTCCCAGTTGCCTTTGAAGTAGATGGCATTAACCAGCACCAGCCTGGTCATGCTGTCCACTACACCCGGGGCAAGCAGGTCCTTGATTTTATCTGGATTGAAACAAAGGAGCAGCGATGAATACAACAGGGTTTAATAACTAGAAATACTTTATGTTTACACCCAAGATTCAAGTGAATTTGGAGTAAAATTTGAAAATTCCAGGCAAAATAAAATGTGAATTAGAGCTTTGTATTTGCACATCCATACCCTTTCTGCAATGCTGAGGAAATTTACTGGAACTGGCTTTTTGCATTCAGCCTTTCTGATTCAAATGTCCACTTTTTCCACTTCCTCCCAACATCCACCTCATTGGATGTGATCCCCAGTCTATTTACATTTGAGAGTGTATGTGTGAGTGTTTGTGTGTCAGACCCACCTTGGGTCTGCTTCTCCACCCAGTTGTTGATATTGATCCTGGCTGTCTCTGCGCTGGTTTTGAAGTCCACAGACTCCAGCTCTGCGTCGTAGTGCTTCTTGGTGTCTGCCAGGAACCCCTGGAACCACCGACACACATTTAGCTCAACTGACTCTATTCACAAGAGCTAAACAACAACAATAATAATAATGATGTACAGACAGACTTTGAGATTCATTCACAGTGAGGGGATAAAAGATGTTACAGCCATTGTAGTGAAGTATGCTGAGTGTGGCTGCTTCTCTGACTCATGTTCTGACCTGCCACTCACTCTTTCATTCATACACGCTGAGCACAGCATGATGACTCCCATGTCATTCAGTCAGGCCTACCTTTGTGTAAACATACCAACACCTGCCCATATAGGCACATACAGGTGTACACACATACACACCTCAACAAACTGGTAGGATTGGTCTCCATACAGCCTGTTGGCCAGGCTGAGGGAGTACGGGGCTCCAGCCTTGTTCAGCTCCTTCATTAGCTTGGAAAACTTGACATGGACATCATCCTGAGCCTTCAGACACTGTGGACAGTCAAAGCAGATGAGAGTCAGAGCTGGAACTGGTGATAGAAGAAGACTACTTTATTACAGCCTATAGTAGAAACTGTGGACTTGAAGGAATCCCCAAAGTTTCTAGATTGACCTGTTGCTCACACACAGCTGCCCCTGTCAGTAGTGAGAGATCGACCCAAAATCATCCGTCTGTCCCTGGTGCTCCATGCAAACTATTTTCAGTGGCAATTAAAATATGTATTTTTTTACTGGGTGCAGAAAAAATCTTGAAAGTAAATTTGAAGTCCTTTCTATGCAAAGGGACGTCTGTTTGATTTCTCCTGACTCAAATGATCAATTTTTACAGGTGAGCTCTACAGCAATGTCAGCTGGGAAAACATCAGCTGACACACTGTTGCAGTGCTCGTAAGAGCCGCAGCTCTTTCAGTCCAAACAAGTGGGATATTTCTCACTTTGCTGGACAGTTTGGTGGTCCAGACAATCTTGTGACACTACAGGGGGAACTAAAGGTCACCAAGCCCTGTTGGAAAATATCACTGTAGAAAATGCCACACCTAAAGCTCCATTTTATTAGTTACTGACTTTTAGGAAGTCTCAAATCTTGGTAGACGATGAAGACTACACTCAAGAAAAAAAACTGGGTTTGCCAAGCCTTTAAAAGTGAGGAAAGATGATAATTTGTAACTGCTCTAAAGCTAAGTAAGTAATTTTAAATATGTTATGTCTGTCAACTTTGAGTAGGAAGCTGGTTGACAACTTTCCCCGTTTCCACAGGAAGTCAAAGGGACAGGGGATGGGAGACTGTGTACAGTTAAAATCCCTGGGATGAATGCCTGTTAGTTCAAATGAAATAGTTCAACAAATGAACCTGGCTACATCAGCTACACTGAACAAGTATTTCTTCTTTAGGGTGAATAAACCTACAGGCTATATAACAAAAAAACTTGCAAATCTTTTTATTTACATTTATAACAATAACACTAAAAAGGTCAGTAGTCTTATTTTGGAAATGGTAGCAGCCTCATATGCTCAAGTACTTGTATGGAGCACCAGAACCAGAATGATCTACCAGGGACACGTGGATGATTTTGGTGTCACCACTTAAAAGGGTAACTGACCAACGTGACAATCACCCAAACACTTTCTGTATTAATTTAAGAGACTATTAGTTCATCTTTATCTGAGAACATCGCCGGCTGATGGTTGCATGTAAGTTTGCCATCACAAGGCCTTACTCGGTACTGGCTGGAAGAAAAAGGAAAAGGTACAAGTGAGCAAAGAGAGAACAGAAGAATATAAAGAAAAAGCATTACCACCACTAATACCCACACAAAAGAAACCAGAGAAGTGTCAGATAAATTTTTCGAGAGCCTTTCCAGGAGTATTCACAGAAATAGGTCCAGCTGAAATACCTAGAGGCAGGGAAAACTAAAACACTGCTTCTTCTTGGTGTGCATCAATAATGCATCACAGAGGAATTATTGTGATATACTGCCTTATCAATTTATTTTTCCACCCTTGTACAGCACGGGGTATTTTTACTGGTGTGTGTTCAAAGCAGCACAACACCAACCATCAACTTAAACACTCAGCTCATAGACTGTAATAGTGAAGTTTGATAACTTAGGCATCAGTTAGTACATAATAAATATTAAAGAAATATTGCAGTGACATTAGCTGTGCCTCAGATATGATGCCAGTTTAATTGATTTTCACAATACATCTTGAATGTGCTGTCATAATTTTGAGGGGGGTAGAGTCTATAGGAAACCCTGTGGTTTCCTGTAATTTACCTTTTTAGAAGCAGCTGGTTATCATAGAAAAAACACCAGGAAGAAACAATATAGGGAAAAAGACAGGACCAGCAAGTTCAAGTTTCAGTGTATAAGGCATAATCCAGACATTTCTACTGGTCAGACAACAACAAGCAAGAGAGTGAGATTCTACATGCAGCCGCCCTCTGCATGCCACAAACCGATGAGAGCACCCAGCCCCTCTGTTAGAGGTTAGTTAGTCATTCCTTTACTGTTGGCTTTGTTACCACCTTCAGCAGATAGTCTGGAAGTCCACATCTCTGGGTCTGCTGCTGCATCTGCATCTGCGCATGCATCCGCCTCTGCGATTGCACCTGCATATGCATCTGCATTTGCGTCTGCATCTGCTCTTCCTCTGCCTTTGTCTCACACAGCTTCTTTGCCTTAGTGACGCAGAGGACCTACAGGTGCGATTGGTAGTGTTGCTCGTCATTAGGATCACTGTTGAGTTAAACATTGTGTGTGTGTGCAGAAAAAGAAATGATCTTTGCTCTCAACAGTCCATGCGGTATGTGGTGACAGACTGCAGTGTAAATGTTGGCCACAAAGGGTTAAAGGATCAAGTTATGAGGTCAAGCCTTTACGCCTGCACTCTGCTAAGGAGGAGCTGAAACCCTCACTGCAGCTTCATGTTACTCTCACCTCCTCTCTGTTTCACATTTAAAAAAAAACACACACACACAACACAGCCAGGTATGCATGTGCACACACGTTTTCACACAGCAAGCAGTGATGCAATTATCACATCCAAACTCAGAATCACTTCCTCAGCCAAGTACTCAGTATGTAGCTGGATGAGAATTTGTCTTGGTTGCTGGTGATTATTACATAACAAACCATCCAGAAGACACACATTAGGTTGTTGATTTAATGTTGAACTGTACAGCTGTCTGTATTGTACATGGAGATTAAACAGTGGTTAAAGTGAAATTTGTGCTCACAGTAGTCATTATTCTCAATATAGAGCTAAATGGGAACAATTTGTTGTGAATTAAATTGCAGTGGAATTACATTATCCTCATTCTGCTGGGGACCTCTTGAAACCCTCTTCAAGGATCTTCAACGGACCCAGGCCAAACTTTGACAACCACTGAGTCATGACAGCCAGGCACTCACACAAACGGAAAAAATGTACACCTGCAAGTTGTGGACTGATAAGATGGGTCGATTCACCGTGCCCTGAGTGTTTATTACCCCTGCACATATAAATTCTGTGTAGAGTTCCTATGGCAACATAACACAAAGCTGGCAAGGGGCCAGCATCAGCAAAATGACCTGGAATCTGTTCTGAATCAGACACTGGAAGCCAGCTAAAGTGATTCATGCTGAATGAGGGCCAACAGATCTGGCCAAACAGGCCCCCTCCCCTGCCACACCCATCCCACTCTTGCAGACAGTTCTGTAACTTTTCTGTTTGAGACTCTGACTAATCAAACCTTAACACTAAAGCTTTGCCCTAATCAGTGCTGTGGGGAGGGGTAAACCTATCAACACTCTTTTTGCATGTGTACTCACTTTTTGGTTGTCATGACTCTTTATTGTGTAAATCCTTATAATACGTCATAGTATTTGGTGTCAAACTGAAAAAGATACAATCTTTTACAGAGGAAAAAGCATGAAAACAATTGATTTTGGTTTGTATTGGCAAATGTTTGTCTTTACATGATTAGCCACTGCAGGTTTCCCAGCTGTGAGTTGAGCTGAACATTACATTTAAAAACCTTTTTAAATAATCTCTAGTATTGAAATTCCAGTAATAAGCTTAACCTGGTGCAGAGAGACGCCAAACTGCTTGTGCCAAAAGTCCTTGGGTTCATTTATTTGTGTTAACTGTCACTGGGAGGTGTGTGTGTGTGTGTGTGTGTGTGTACCTCGGACATCTGTGTGGCTGTGTTGGCCCTGGCCCCCAGCATCACCATAGCCAGGGCTGAGGAGATGCTGAGAGGAGAGTAGAAGACGTTGCTGCTCTTCTTGTCTTCATCCAGCTGTTTGAACAAAGCCAGGCAGAAAGCTGTGTTGGCCTCAGACAGAGGGCTTGATGCTGCCATTGTGCCTAATGTCAAGAAAATGCAGAACACGAATCACTGTCTTCTGTCTTGAATGCAACTCCTCTGCATCAAACCCCATTCAAAAAATCAGCCAGTTTTACGTTTTTCATCATCCGTGAACGTGTATTAGTTATTCAACATAAGTTGACATATTTTACGAATTGCTAGTCACCGGTCTTTCTTTCGGGAAGCATCCAACACAGCAAGCAGCTTTAACTAAAATCGCAATTTGAGTTTAAGACCGGGCGTTAGCGGGCAGTGTAAACCTGTTACAGAAGTTGACATTTTATGAAAAGCAAGCTCGGTTTGGAGGACAGTAGGTGTGCCGTAATTACCAGCTGACACTTGTGGTTCAGAAATCGAGTAAAGTCCTGGTCTGTCATGTATGTGCTTTAACCAACAAGCAACGACACATTCACTTGGATTTTTTAAATGGAATATGGTGACATTTCTGCTTTTCATACCATAACAGGTCACAACCCTGATAGCGGCTAAATTTAACCATCGCAGCCATTATAACTCAAGATTAAAAGTTACAAAAGCATCATTTTCCATGCATGTGTTCGTCAGGGTTCCTCTCTTCCGACAAAACTTTCATTGAATTAGTTGTTTCACCTCTGTTGATCTCACTGCAATATATCTATCAGCCGTGTGAGAAGCACTGAATAAGGTAAGAGTCCGCCAGCAGTGTGCTGTACTTACATACAGAGTTGTTGGTCGACAAGTGATCAGTGCTGTGTCTGTCCCAGGAAGACTTTCTCAACTTGTCTCCGCATTGTTTATACTCACTCGGCACGCCCAAGCTGTCAAATTCAGCTTCCGCATTTTTCTCTCTACGGCACGCCAGAAGGAAAAAAAAAAAAAAAAAAAAAAAAACAATTTTAAAATATTTCTCGTCTTCAGTTTCTGTGTTGTGGTTTGATGCGTCATCTATTTGTAAACAATTACCCTTTTTATGTCTTGAAATAAAGATCTACATAACATTATTAGGCCTGACTTGGATTATTTTTGCTAGAAAATTTGACTGGAAAAAAGTTTGGTGCTTACCACAAACATCCCCTTGAAGAAATAAGTTAAAAGAAGTCTTATTTCTTAAATTAATTAAATTTCACTTCTAGCCAGTACTCTCAAATACAAATCTACAAACAAACCCTAATTTCCTTGTATTTATGAAGGAATCAGAACAACAAGTGTCGGTGACTTCTTCCTCACAAATCAAAAGCTATCAAAACAATGAATGCAATGAATTTATATATATTGCAAAGTCTTTACGTCAGTTTGTCATACTCACATTTTAATTTGATTTTTTCCCTTTAAGTTTATTTTGTGCTGTATTTCTTTCTTTTCTACTGCTTTGTTTTATTGTCTTAATGCTTCAAATTGTATTTCATCAAATTTTGTTTCATGACTTATTCGACCTGTCTGAGCTACAAGTTACTGGACCATTACAACAGTAACACAGCAACGCACGCTTAAGGTAGGCTAATACACAGATCACAATAAATATAAAGAAAAATACATACAAATAAAATGAAATAAAAATCAAACTAAATTGAATTTTAATAATCATAAGAAATCAAATTCATCACAAAATGTTGGAGCAAATATTTGATTGAAAATAAAATTTAAATAAAAATTATTATGCATAAACATGACAAAAAATGCAAATAAAAGTAAAAAAAAAAAAAAATCCTAGTAGAATAGAGAATATAAAAACTCTCCTAATCTTTCGCTTATGACAGACCTTTCAATTTTTTGTATGGAGAAACAAAACACACCCTTAAAAAAATACATTTGGTCAAAGATTGCAACAAGAGGTCTAAAAACAAATTTACACCACAGTCTGAGTCAATATGATTTCATCCCTGGGAGCATATTTAAGAAAACTGGATTTTTTGTTAAAATGTGATATTGAAATTACAAAATTGCCTTTAAGTTGCCATAATTTCCTTTAAAAAACTGTATTATTGGAAAATGATATTTACCGGTCATTTTACCGCATATGGCTCCATCTTGTGGAAGAACAGAGCAATTACAATGATCAGGAAACACTTATTCAATTAAAATGGGTATGACAATAAAATATTTTTTGTTATTGAGCTGATTGGTGGATGACACTTCCTAGAATTCAGTGTATTAACTGCCATGTAAGGGATATGTTAAAAAGTAAAATAAATCATTCATGTCACTGAGACAAGAAAAACATAATGTCTTTCTGTTACATGGTCCATTATGTAAAGTGGAAAGAAAACGTATAAGCATGGATTTATCTTCTTTTTATTTATTTATTTATTTATTTTAAGAAACTGGTGTAGTTAGAAGAATGAACTTTATTTTCCCCTGTGAGTTTACTGATTCCCACTCCAGGCTGGCTGGTGGCGGTAATGCGTTTTTAGTTGATTTCCAGTCGCTAATAATAAGAAAGATGAAGGCCTCTTCTTTCTCCTGGTTGTTGCCGCTGCATCAAAAGCGCCACAGCGCCCTCGCCTGGCTGTTTGCACTGTTGTCGTCTGCAACACCATCCGTATGCAAACAGGCTAACATGACCGGGGCAGGGAAGCGGTGAATAAACAGCAACGACCTTATCGCATACCGGCTTATATGCGCCGAAAGGGGATTTCAGAGGGGAAGGATATTGGGTTCATACGGTAAGAAGTAGTCCTTTAATCTCGGCCTTCGTCGGTGCACTGTCACCATGACCGTGCGGTAACTGTAGCTTTGTCCACAGAGGATGCCAGTGTCCTGTTAGCTGCAAGTGGTTAACGTTGTGTGACAACATGTAAACTGCTGCTCTAGTTGTGAGCCCGGAGACGTTCGCCTGACTTGCAAAGAGGCTTACGCCAAACTCCGTGCAAAAAATCTGCCACTTAAATTTTGGCCTTCTGATTGGCAAAGGTATTTGTTATAATATAAATAACACACATTTTACAAATCGCGGGAGCCACTCTTCAATTCGGCATGCACCTAATATACAAATAAGTAGTTATTTGAAGAAAAAATTAAACTATTAGAACTGCTTCGGTTGTTTTGTCAAGTCGTGATGGACGGTGACGTTAGCGAGAAGTTTGAACTAAAGGTAACAGACCTTCTAAAACGAGATTGGCAAATTAAACATGGTCGAAAAGCTTTTGGCTAAGCGTCTTTGGACATCACTTTACACTTTCAGATGTTTTAAACGGAGTTCGGCCTCTTAGCTGCGCCCCGAGAGCAAGCTAAATGGCTAAAGTTAACCCTCGTTAGTGGTAGCTAGCATAGCGTTGAAATCATTGGTTAGCCACTTCACAATGAAGCTAACCTTGGCAGGCTAGAGTTTGTTGACGTCTCAGTCCCACCCGTCTATTTCATCCCGTTGTCCCACATGATCATGTCATTTTATCTGTAACGTTAAAATGTGTCTTAAATTGACAGCAGGAATCAGTGAAAGAGTTTCTAACGTGAATGTTAGCTTACCTATGTGTAGTATGTTAGGTTAGTATGTTGGTGACGTAGCTTGCTGGAGATGAAACCTCTATACAGTTTTATACAGGTAAATTTGTATTGTGTTTTAAGCCTCATTTAATGGTAACGTGTGTGTGTGCGTATGGATAGCATGTCGTGTGCAGGTAATCAGCCTGTGGTAAAACTTCTCACCTCTATTCATAGACAAGCAGCCTTGGTTGGCTCTAGCTTTCTTTCACCTCAGTGCTCACTTTATATGAATGCATTTGACAGGGAGCAGCTGGATCAGAATCAGAAAGTACCTCAGTCGAAGTAGTGATCAATGCTAGGCCTCCCTATGCCTACCATTGCAGAAAAAAGAAATGTACAGGTTTACCTATTCCTCTTGCTCAGTCTGAGTTTAATCGTTCATTGTTTGCTGGAGCATTCGGTGAGAGAGAGGAAACATCTGTGGATCAAATTAACTAAATCAGCTGACAACGTGCTACAGCACAGTAATCATCTTAACATCTTCATAGGCTATATCCCTCTCACGTTTTAGACATGATGCACAAATGTATCAATTATGAATGATACTGCGCTCATGGTGTCAATAATTCATCTGCCCTCATGGACTGTTGCCCCTCTTTGAAGGCAATTTTCGCTGACCTATTCTGCTCTATGAAATTAAGCGCAATTACAAAGAGCCTGTTATGCATCTAGAATAGCCTGTCGTCAGTTTTGTACATGCCAAATAGGTGATATTTAAATTCAGTTTTGCTTCTTTTTTTCCCTCCAGGGTGATCAGAGTCGAGCCAGCAGACTTTTCATAAGCTCCTTAGGCTAAACAGTACTGCCTTGCCCCTCCATCATACTGCAGCCACTGAAGAAGGCAAGGTCGGTTTCAGTGTGAAGAGCTTTGTTTACAGCTGTGGAGGTGGGGGTGGGAGGGGCTCGGGAAGATGGCATCACCCTTTGTTCCTGTCCCCATGCCCTTGGACAGGGCCATGTCTGGAGGCAGCAGCAAGCTTCGACGGCCCCAGCGAGCTTCATCACTTGGTAGCGTCTCCAGCAGCTCTGAGTTCCTGTCCCCCACTGCCAGGGGGGACAGGGAGGGCCGTGAAAGAGGAGGTAGTGGCTCCCAATCCGAGCACCATTCCCGATGCCTGGAGAGAGGCGGCCGAAGCCGGACACCGCCGCCCCTCCATAGCCCCGTTACTCGGGCGAGGGTGAATGGGGCTCTTGAGCCGTCAGTTACTTATTCCAGCTGTCCTCGTTCCATGTCGGACCCTGCAGCGAGCCAGCAGGGTGAAGATAGGCCCATCACCCCCACCTTGTTGGGCTACGAGGTCATGGAGGAGAGAGCAAAATTCACGGTATGAGACGTAGACATCATCACAGTCTGTTGAAACTAGTAGAATCAGTATTCCTAAGTTTACCCTTGCATTGTTTAGCTGATTTATACACTATATGGACAAAAGTATTGGGGCCCCCTACACATAACACCTACAGGAGTTATTATGACATCCCATTTTAAATCCATAGGCATTAATATGGAGTTTTTTGTTTGTTTGTTTGTTTGTTTTAAAACAAGACTTTAGAATGTCAAGTTCTTCCAAACGAAACCCATCCAACCATGCCTTTATGGACCTTGCTTTGTACACTGTGGCAACGAGGACTAAATGAAACACCTGAATTCGGTGATTAAGAGGTGTGTCCCACTACTTTTGTCCACATAGTGTATATATTGGTTGTCAGTGTGTGATGGCAGACATCATTCGCATCCTCTGTTAAAGTTTATGTGATACTATTACTGACAGTGCACATTTATTGACATTCCTGTAAACGTGCTGGAGTTTTTAAAAAAAACTAAAAAAAAACAAAAACACACACACACACACATTTTCAGCTGTAGTGGGCCAGATATCATTGGGCTGTCTGCAATTAAACTCTGCATGATGCATATTAGTGAGAAGCCACCGGGGATTTGCTAAGCATACAGCACACTCTTATTAGCAGGATACAAATGGTGTATAGTATGCAAACAGTTAGGAAAGACACAGGTTCTGCAGCACATCATTAGAAAGGAGGAGGAGTATATTCAGTTTGTTGTAGCAGGGGCAAAATTTTGAGGTGGGACTCTATTGAGACAAGAAGAGGACAGCTAGCAATTTTATTTGTATTCTACAGTACATCATTGAACAGTTGGGGTAGGCCTTCATGTGGCATACTAGAATTGTAACTTTTGAGTGTGTGTGTCCCTCAGTTTAGTCTGAATTACATTAATATTTTGTTTGGTGTGATGTTTGAAAGTATTTGGATTTATGCTTGTTACAGATATATTCCAACATGATGTATGGATGTTTGTTTTAAGTCCATTTGAGCTGAACATTCTGAGTGATTAGCCTGGAAATCAATAAATCATTTTCTTATAACATAAGGCAGCCGATTTGTAGTCATTAAAAAATGAACAGTGCAACAGTTCAGTATGACAGCAACATCAACTATAAAACAGTAGAACTGTACAAAAAGACATGCCAACAGTGTCAAGTGTTTCAGAGTGATGGAGAGTTAGAGTTGAGATCTGGGTCATAGACAGCTCAGTGCCAGCAGATCAGGGCAGGACACCTGTAAACTGATTTTTAAAATACTAGCCCATGACCTCTCTGGCCTCATTTGTGGTTCAAACGAAGTCAAGAACAAAGACATGTTCTTTTGAAACCTCTAGGCTTTCTGTGCTATCCTATATGTCTATTCTTTAAAGACCACCTGCGGGCATTGAAGCAGCTCCATACGGTTTTGAATTCAGGACAGGTAAGTGCAGAACAAGCCTGTCTTTCATTACTTGGGAATGTGGTGAGAAACAAAGCTGGTCCATAAAAGGAGGCAACCATAACTTTGAAAAATTGACTTGTTTGAGGATACCTGAAGCCACTCCGTCTAGGAAGTCAAATTTTCACATTATGGTTATCAGTTGAATTCATATTGAAGAAACCAGTCAGTTTTGATCAACAGAATGTGACTGTTGAAGTGGAAGTCATATTTCACACACGGTAATTACATCTCAGAGCAACTTACACACACTTTCCCTCTATGTAGTGAATTATATATCACAATAAGTGCCAGAATTCAGTTTGTCAGGGATGCTCATATCCTCATTGACAGATTACACTGACTTATGTCATCGTTAACACCATCTCCAAAACTACTGTGGACCGTTTTTGTACTATATGTCCTTCATATTTGGTCTGTAACAAAATATGATAACTCGCTGAGTATATATCCCTTGTGGTGTGACCCCCATTGACTTGACACTGTTCCAAGAGTGGTGGGGTCACTCCTGAATACTGTTTGTCACTTTTGTGTCAAACCTTGCCATCTTTGTGATCTTTTCAAGGCCTTCGTCTTTCACTAATAGCCCACTAAAAGTGTTTATTTCCCACAGTCTAGCAGCCTGTTTGTTGTTTCAGCCTTTCTGCACTGCACTGACGCTGACTAAATCTCAATGTTATAAAGCTTGTGGTTTAAATTGTCTCTATCAGCTACATTAAATATCTATGCAAAGTAAGTTGTTGAAAGATTGGGGATTTTTTTTTTTTTTTAGGCAGCAGGAACATCACAGTAGGATTTCTCCGAATAAAGGTTTGCCACTAACAACAGCAGCTTTACAATATGCAAAATGTCAGAGACATTATACAACTTAAAAGCTGCAAAGCTGCATCATTTCTAGAGATGCGATTACTGAAACTGTGCTCAGAACTCAGTCTGGCCATGAGAACCATGCAGAGTCAATCATTAAATGATGTGGTTATTCCACACGTTGGACAGTTGTGTCTAAACTGAGGGAGAGAGAGGGAATTCATTTGTAACCAGTGCTGAAGAATAAGTTTTTGTTTTGAGCAGCCAAGTGTGAACTTCGCGGTGTGAATATACTGTCAGTCAGGCTCTCCCTGCCTGCACTTTCATTGTCAGTGGCGTCTGAGTTGGAACCTTTCGTTGGTTCTCCCATCCCACCAGCCTCCTCCTTTCTCCTCATTTGGATTTGGATAAAATAATAGACCACTCCATTTTTATAACACTGTAACAGCTAAATGGATTGTTTCACAAAAATGTTTGCCCTTGACTTTTGAGAATGTGAATCCCATGCTCTCGCACAAATGCAACCACATTAAATTTGAACTCGTACACTCTCAAAAAAATGGTCACATATACATAACATATAACCATTTTAGTTGCCAGGAGCTCTGATACTTGCAGGTCTAGCATAACTTGTCACACATAATTATTATTTTACACTGTGTTATCTCATTTAGGCCAGACTTTAATCATTGCCTACCTGTAGTGCTTTAGCTGTGGGCCAAAGTCATTAGTCTTTAACTAGTTTAGTTTAGCAAGGGCACACTGAATACACTGCAGATGTGATGCATGTTTCACCCGTGCTGTCATAACCAGGGTTTATAGATTGTGTGTGGTGTGTCTTTTCCCTGCTGTAGGTATATAAGATCCTGGTCAGGAAGACTCAAGACGAGAGCTGGGTTGTATTCAGAAGATACACGGATTTCTCCAGACTCAATGACAAGGTGTGTGTGTGCTGCTGACACTTTCTTTGTCCACACCGTTAAGTTCTGTGTTTAACTGTTGCTTGTTTTACTGCATGTTAAGAGAATTTTAACATGTGAATACACTAGTAGGCTGTAGGGGTGAGAATCACTGGGGAACTAGTAAAATATTGTCATAGCATCATATAGCCAGAGCTAAATGATATGGGGGAAAAAATAATATTGCAGTTAATGTTACAGAAATTACAATTGCGATATGATTCAAGATTTTCCTAGAAATTATCATTTTTGCATTGTAGTTTTAATTCTCACTGAAAATTTGTGATGATGATGTGCCAAACAAACATGTTCTCTTGGCATCTCTCTGGCATCACTATACTTGATTTATAATGCTTTTCTGTCACTCAGTTCATCTTTATCCAAAAATCACAGCTCCTGCAATATGGATATTGCACTTGGCCACATTATGATGTTGATGATATTTAAT
This sequence comes from Myripristis murdjan, assembly GCF_902150065.1. Taxonomy (NCBI): domain Eukaryota; kingdom Metazoa; phylum Chordata; class Actinopteri; order Holocentriformes; family Holocentridae; genus Myripristis; species Myripristis murdjan. Next base: position 22,887,687 of record NC_043999.1, on the reverse strand, counting down.
TTCATTGTTCAGCTTTATATTGTACCCACAGTTACGATGGTATCATGATACAGGGGGTTCGCAATATACTACAATATATTGTAAAGAAATCAGCTGTGATACATCACAGTATCTGTCACTGAAGAAGAAAAAAATACCCTGGTAAAGGCTAAGTAATTTTTCTGTGTTTTTCATGTTCCATGTTTTACATGAGTTATGAAATATTGACAAGGTGGTGAGGATAATAAAACAGAGGATCCCTCACATCCGTTATCCTCAAAGTTTGAATGGCTCAATTTTGAGAGGTGCAACAGGATGTTTCTGGCATGTTGGATCATAACACTGAGTTTTTTTTTAAAATTCCGTATAGTCATTCTTCTCAATTTCTAAACATTTCACTGCAGGCCTGCTGCCCAAACTGTGATGTGCAGTGTTCTCTTTCACCCATCTAATGCATAACACTGATGTTTTTAATTTGTCTTAAGTTACTTTTCTATTGTGTGTATATATAATTGTGTTTGTCAGTTGCCAGCACTATCGTCATCATTGTTGTTATGAACTGCCAGATAGGCCAAAGAGAGTTTTCCATCCATAATAACACAAATAAATTTATTGTGTTATTATTCTACTCTAATCTACAGCCTCTCCGAAGCTGAATTTTCAGTTCAGTAATGTGCATAGCATCATGCAGACATTTTGTTTGTGACTCTTTCCTCCTGGCATGCTTCCTTTGTTTTGAGTACATTGTGGAAGTGATTAGTGCTACACAAAGAACCAGTGTTTCCCAAACAGCTCACAGGTCCAAGCCAACTGGAGGAACACGTCTCTGATGGGTTCAGCTTGGCTAGGTGGGTCATAGATTGCGGACGGGAAAAATAATAAGCCCTTTGATGACATAATGATCATTTATCAAATGATGGGATTCCAAGCACAGTCTCTCTGGGCCTGCAAAAGACGCATGACTTACAGGTGTTTTCTGTGAACAAGATAGACCTAGATGTTTTTACTGTAAACAAGTGCAGGCCCTCTTCTGCTGGTGCCCCCTGATTTAGTGCATGTTGGGGGGGAGATGCAAGGAGTGGGAGAATTGTTTTTTTTTTTTTTTTTTTTTTTTTTTTTTTTTTGCATTTTGGCCTGTGGGTGGTGTTAAAGGAGAGGTGAAGGTGACACCAAAATTGATGGGGTTCATTTCCCTGTGAATTCCTCTTGATTGCAGTACAGCAGTCAAGAGGAATCTTTATTTGGGGAGTGTGAAAGCACTAGCCAAACATCATGACAACCCACTGACATCTTGTACAAAGTTGACATTTAGGCCTAATGGTTGAAGTAGAAGAAAGGTCATGACATCACCAAAATTGTCAGGCTTCATTTTCTAAGGAGCATGAATATGCTCGCCAATCTGCCAATTTATGGCAGTCTGCCAGTGTGGAGTGCTGGATGGGACTGCACCATCATCCTTAGGCCTCACCTTCCAGTAGGGCAAAAAAAAAACCTCCTCAATGCAAAGCATAGCATGTAACTAGGTGGAACTAATTCGGACAATCATAGTAACCTGAGACAAAAAGAATGTAAGCACAGGAATGGGGAACACCCTTCCTTCACAAAGAATGGAGAGAGTGTGGGCGTTGACATTTCTTACTCAATTCCTGTGGCTTTTTCTCAAAGACTGGGAAACTGGTCAGTCAGTACTGAATGGGCTTTTGCTGAGGGCGTAACTCTGGAGTTGTAGTTGGTCATACCTCTAAGTATTGGAACAATTTCATTACGAAGGGCAGCTGTTTTTGTAAGTCTGGACATTATAAAAGAATTACAAGAGGCATTAAAGGACAAGCCAGCTGTATATATACAACCTAGGCAGATGTGTATGCAGTTCAGATAAGCAGGTGGTACAAATTCCAGACACAATCAACACTTCATTGAGTTATCAACTTTCACATTGTCTGTCTTGGCATCCTGGGGATAAGTGGTATGAGGCCGTGACCACCATAAGCCCAAATAAGTTTTTTGGTCTGTTTTGGTCTTTGATCCGAAATATGGTGTGTTTAATTTTGAAAACAAAGTAATGTCACTGTAATTGCATTATTTCCATACATCCACACTAGAATGCCATTGTCTGGCATTCTAGTGTGGATACTAGATTTGTGGTTTCTATGGGGAGCATTTTGTGTTACCTTTGCATAAAGCATCAAGAACTGAATGCTAGGGGAGTTGCCCACAAAACATTGGAGCATTCCTTTAAAGGTCTTATTTACAAATAGGCTATTCCATAAATTGCATAGTTTGACCAAAATCTTAGTGGGACTAGCAGGAGCATAATTTTTATCATCTTATGTGCTATTGCTCTCTTTACTCTGCCAAACATGTTTTGTTTTCAGCACATCCAACACACTGTAGGACATCATGTTCCTAAACAGGGTAACAAGGTGAAATATCAGGATTACCCCTGGTTGACGTTGGGATACATGACACAACAAGCCCCTGTCTTAATTCCTCTATTTTCTTTGTGTGTCATACTGATAATTTATTGTGGGTCAGCTCAAAGAACTTTACTCTGTGTCCAATAAAACTTTGGCTGTTTTCCTGCATGTGGTTGTTCTGTGTCCTTGTACATGATTTGATGATAGAGGCTTCATTTGTTTTACATGAAAGACTTTGTGGATGCAGATTTGAGGGGAAGAACAGGAAGGATTTTTTTTGCAAATGCTTAGGATGAGCTGCATGGCTGCAAAAGCTATTCAAATTTGACATTCAAATGATAATGATAGAGCCTATTAATGTCTTCTCCAGCCCTGCTTGTTATCCAGGATATCCAGAAATAGAGGTGGAGGACAGAGACTGTTAGTTATTTGATCAGTGCACATGATCCACAAGTGGCAGGAGGGTGTGGTTGTTTGTATCAGATGTTTGTATAAGATATTGTTGCTTTTCCTCTTTGTACTGAAAGTTAGCTGTCATTAATTCTGCCACGCTCACCTCTGCTGTACATACGTGTGAGCATTGTTTTAGTGCACAGACAACATTATCTACAGTATTCATCCATGAACTGTAGGGTTGTATATCAGCTGTTCATCCCTCACTGTGTGTGCGCGTGTGTGTGTCTGTGTGTGTTCCAGCTAAAGGAAATGTTCCCGGGTTTCCGCCTCTCGCTACCTCCTAAGCGATGGTTCAAAGACAACTATGACAGCGACTTCCTGGAGGAGCGACAGCTGGGACTGCAGGCCTTTCTACAGAACCTGGTTGCACACAAGGATATTGCCAACTGGTGTGTGTGTATGAGACAGAGAGAGGTTGCATTCACAGTCTTGTGTTAGTCCACGTTAACAGCCATAATTATTAAAAACAGTTTACTCATGGCCTGGCATAGCAGGCTTGTTGACAAACACACACAGGTCCTAAATCAAATTGCTTCCATGTGAGCTCTTAATCTAAGTGAGAGTCAGCGAGTGTTGCATTCACATCTGGTATTATACCATCTCATATCCAGATCACATGTGTAAGCTGTAGCTGAATAACATTTACTCCAGGCATTAAAAAGTGTCTCCATTACACACATCAAGGTCACACTGTCATTTGATTGCACTTTCTTATGTAAAATTCACACAACCATGTACGTTGCCTGCTGTTGCAATGTTTGTTTGGAAATAACCGTGACTGTGGGTCAGTTTAAATATAGTGGCTGCTCATCAGGTTGTGCAGCTATGTATGTTTTGTCTTACCTTTTGAGACAGAGGAAGGTGCAGTCCAAGACATTTGGCTCACCAGAGCAGCACCTTTCGTTTGCTTTAATTAAAGCCATTTCCTTTCAAATGGATTTGATTGGTGACTTTAACAACAGAAAAATAGGATAGGAAACTATTCATTAAAATTCTCAATCTCCATTTAAAAATGTCACTGTGCTGTATATTTATTTAACTCAGTCATTTAATATTTTTTAGTTGACATACTTCAAAAAAGAATTTTCAGTGATTGTATTCCTGTACTTGCTTTTAGCGATATGTAAACCACAAGAGACCCTTTACACAACAGCATTTTTAACAAGAAAGAGCAGAAAACCACAAGTGTTACTAATGACATCAAGGCTCTGTTCCATTTACATGTACCAGAGCTTTTCCATTTGGCCAGCATGCACAGTATGAGGACCCTGGCTCTGTTAGAGCTAAATGGAACAGAACCTTAATTAAGGTCATTAGTAACATGTGTTTACCTGCTATTCCATGTCTAAATGGCTGTGTGAAATGTATCATACCTTAGACTCTTAGACCATACCACAATTGCAATACAGTATGTATCACATATAACATTTATGATGTGATTTTTTTTTTTTTCTAAAACATATCTTACTACCCTATCTCTTACACACACTTTTACACTGTCCTTTTCCTTGACAGCCTGGCAGTGAGAGAGTTCCTGTGTTTGGACGACCCACCAGGACCTTTTGACAGTCTGGAGGAGAGCCGGGTCAGTGTGTTTGAGCACATGCATGTGTACTCGTGTGTACAATTCTGAAGCTTTTTGAGAAGAGTTCCCTCTGAAATTTGCTGAAATCTTTCATACCCATGAACAACCAGGCTGAAATCCAATCTGCCCACAGTCTTTTGGGCCTTTTGCTGAACTGCCCTCTATTGTTCTGTCTTTAGCTGGGTGTTGGAGGTTCAACAATGAATCAGCTGCACCAGCACTTAAGCTTACTGACCTCTAGAGGAGAAAAAGGAGGAGAGGGCAATATGATCATGTGGCAGCAGAATTGTTTTTAACAGTTTTGTAAGATACGGAGCAAAACAGTGTGTTGCAGCTTTGCACATTCACCAAGATGAATAAATGAAAGAAAGCAAGTCAATAAAGAAATAAGCTACAGTAGAACATAGAAGAAAGTTTTATTGTTAAAGATGCAGTCTGTAGAATTTTAAGCGCCGTTAATATAATAAATAAGTTAGTAAACAAATAAGAATCATAATCATCAGCACATCAAATGTATCTTTATATTGTGTGCTTATGTTGTAGGTTGTTTTTTTTTTTTTTCCAAAATCTGCTAGTTGCTTTATGCCACAACAGTTTTACCTTGCAGCTCTTACACGGCTTAGCACCAGTTGCAGTGGGACTTGTTGCATAACTTCTAGCCGAGAGATTCATACTCACACGCCGGCTTTAAATCACCATCCATCTGCAACCACTCAGCCCACACAGCTTAGAGGCATACCACTTGTTGTTCAGTCGCCTGTCATCACAAGCTCTTTACTGCTTCACGTCCCCACCTCGCCAGTGTGGGGAGGATTCCATCATGGCCTTTCCAGGAATGACTCCCAAGAATCCCATTCCCTGTCCGGCCACGTAACTGGAAACAACAGGGTTTATGCGGAAATGTGATCCTGTAGTTTTACATGTAGCACCTTTTAAAAACTGACATGTCTCTGCTTATCAGCGTTACCTTCCCTCTGGGCTCAACTCACTTGGAAACCCCGATGAAGACAACCAAAACAGTTGTTGTTTTTTTTAGCTACAGGCAGCAGCTACTGTAAGTCACTTGGACAGTCCCAGATTTTGTCTGGGTGGAAACATTGCACATGTAAACTCGAGAGAAACAACCCTTAAACATTTCTGAGGCAGAAGAACATTTCCATCCCATCTTGTCTTCATCCTCTCTTTCCCCCCTTGACCTTACACTCTGTGCACTGATCCCACATACTTCCCTGATGTTATTTCTTTTCTTCTTTTGTTTCTTTTTTTTTTGCTCCATTTCTCATCTGTTCTTATCTAACATCCTCCCTGTCATGCTCTCTCTTCCACTTTTATTTATTTATTTATTTTTATTATTTTTTTTTTTTTGAACGAACCACCACCCACCAACCCGGTATCCAGGCATTTTGTGAGACCCTGGAGGAGAGTAATTATCGTCTTCAGAAGGAGCTGCTGGAGAAGCAGAAGGAGATTGCCACCTTGAGGAGGAGGCTGGAGGAGAGGGAGCAGGCCATCTTGCTGCTGGAGAAGCACATCAAGTCAGGAGACACACACACATACGTACACACACATACACATCCAGCATACAGGAGAAAACAGTTGCACACACACAGAGTGGACACATACAGCTCCCAAACATGCCTTCAGAAAACATGAAACATGAATTCCTGAAAACTTGCGAGACAAGAAATAGCAGGTTGTTTGTGTGTGTGTGTGTGTGTGTGTGTGTGTGTGTGTGTGTGTGTGTGTGTGTGTGTCCGTCCCAGTGGACAGTTTGTGAGCCCGGAGTCTCCATGTGGTCTGTCAGCTCAGGGCAGTGAGAGCAGTGCAGAAGCAGATGTGGAGTCATCTGCCGCCGAGGCTGACCAGGACTTGCCTGAGGAAAATGGGTAAAACACACACACACACACACACACACACACACGCAAATACCCTCCTTAACACATGTGAAATATAAACACACAGCCCAATCTCTCTCTCTCCCTCTTACACACACATACACACGCAGGCATGCATATAATGTTGCAAAGCCTTAGCTTCCTCCTTCCTCACCCATGTAATCCATTTAGCCCTTCAAATTAGGCTAAAAGCCCCTAGTAAAACCCACTATGCTCCTTCCACTTTCTCTACCACCATTAAGTTAATTTCCTTAATGCTTGTACGAAGTGCTTCTGTGGTTTAGCAGCATTATGGGGAGAGTGTCAAATGCTGCACATGAATCTTCTCATGAAGTGTTAATATGTACGCTGGGAGCTTTGCCTCATTCTGTCAGTGTAAGATTAAATACCACTCACATATATTAAACACATATTGCATCCACATTGCCCACAGTGCACTTAGGAATGTGTTTCTTTACATATCCCCCTCAGACATTCAGTATGCACACAGATGTGTCAGCTGTGTATCGGCAGTGAACATGTAGCTGGTGAAGTCTTTTCTCAAGCACACCTGGTCAGTGTTGTGTGAAGCAGCTGGACGGTGCCACACAGTGTGTGCATGTAAAGACCACGCAAGAATTAGTGCTGCACTCTTTTACACCCAGCCAGCAAGACAATATGCAAAGTCGAACACAGTGAGGGGAAGGTAAACATCAACAGCAATGAGGACACAATTTAAGGGTTCACAAAGATGTTTGAATATGTTTTCCCTATATTCAAAAATATGAAAAATTATGGTCTTCCTCAAAAAATGGTCAGTCACGGCCGTGCTGGTGTAATTCCTTCTTTTGGCAACTGTGGCAAATGTTTACCCTTTTTTTGAGAAGATTCATGTCAGAATCACGCCTTCAGTTCCTCATCCTGATTAACCCACATTGAAAGCTTCTTTCAGTTGAATTCACTGCAGGACCTGGTTCATTTAAAAAATGACTGCTGCTAGATGCTGCAAATGTGGCCTCTACGCCACATCCTGCTCCTCACTCTGAAAAGCTCTCCACTAGCTGTTTCTGACAATTTTGAAGGCAAAAGTGTTGTCTCCTTTTTAAAGACAAACAATTCCTTGATTCCTTATCGAGTGTTGACACATTTTAATTTACTTTTGAAATAATTTATTTGATAACAGGGCAACCTTTGCTTTGAAAGTGTTGGAGAAAATGTAGTAAATGTAATGTATTTTTTTAATGGTGTGGCCAAGTGACTGTCAGAAAAAATCTTGATATAATCTGTTAGGTGATAGGCTTGCCTTGCAGAGTTCAATCTACGCAAACTGTAGAATATGCTCAGTGAAGTGCTCTGAAATCCCTGGAAAAAAATCAGAAACATTTCAGCACTGAAAATGTGCTCTTCAGATCATTAATAATCTCCTGTAAAGTGGAGATTCATTTGAGTGCCCCGTGTTGTTACTGCTGCTTTACTAAAGCACAGCCTTCAGCATAGCTAGTAATGCTGTTGCAGGGAAATTGCCTCTAGGTCACTGATGTTGGTGCCTTATTTTGTTCTGATCATATCCATCTAATAGAGCCAGTTCTTCCTCCATTGGTGACCATGTTTCTTCTGTCATTTGTTACCTATGGTGACCCTCCTGCCCCAGTTCTCTGGCCAGTACTGTTTCCTTTGTTTTTCTTAGCTTTTGGACACATTATTCATTGGATTAGCATCTCTCTGTACTTGGCATGGAGATGGAAAAAAAGTTCCCTGTAAATTGGCAGTATTGCATTACTGTCTAACAGGTGTCAAGAACTGGATGTCCCAAAATTTCCCTTAAATAAATAAAGGCCTAACTGAATCATTTGCTTTTGGACATAAACATGTCTACACAGAGTTTTTTGTCACTGTTTTGTCTGGTGTTTTCAGCATCTCCCAGGCTTTTATTTAGTGCCTGAATTAAGTATTATTGCACCTGTACATTGACTTTTTTCAGTAATGTTTGACTTTTTCCCCTCCCCCCTGTATTCCTTACCCTCATAATCCACAGCAATGTCGCTCCAATCTGAAAAGAGAGCCTGGTACGATGTGAGGTACTAAATGTATTAACTATGCAGGCTAAACCTATGGCATACTCTTTCTATATCCTTCTTCCCAGTAACTTGCATCCCTCTGTATCTCACTGTACTGTAATGGCGGTGTGTTCTTTTGCTCAGGGTGTTAAATACCTACAGTACTGGTGTGCATCAGAGTTGGGGTCAGTTCACTTTCAGTTCACCTAGTTTAGAAAAATCTGATAATTGAATCGATCTTGTTTCTTTGAGAAGTTCACACCATCTTAAAATTTATGTGGCGAGTTTTTGTGCTATTTTGCTGTGAAACTCTTCCCTGTTGTAATTTTAATGACGTCCATGTCAACTAAGATGTAACATTTTATCATTAACCAGTAAATTGTCATCGCCATTTTATGCTTGGATTGACCCAGCTGAAACTGATTTGTCCCCAACCCCCGGTGTGTATTTACTGTGCTGCACCCCACGTCTCCTTTGGCTATGCCACGGTGCTTCTCTGCATCGTACCTGACTAACATCCACACAGATGCTGTTACTGTCTCTCCCACACATGGTGCTCACAGGTTAGCACTGTGTGTTGTTTGATGCCGGGTCTTTCCTGGACTTCCTCCTTCTCTCCATCTAGAGTTGGGACACGCAGCGAAAGTGTCATGCTGGTTAAGCAATTGCAGCCTTTGAAATGGCAGAGCTTGATTCCAAAACGAGATGTCAACTGATTGGAAAAAAAGTGAAACTACTCTGACAAAATGATTGAGAACAAAAGCTCTAACTACAAAAATTCTGGTGTTGGAATAGCGGCAATTATTTTAGGGCATGAGCATCTTTGAACAGTTTATTCCTTTTTAATGACTCTCCAACAGAACTACATGAAAGATAATTGGAAATGAAAGGTAAAAGCGGCAGACCTGAGGGCTGCTGTCTCCATTATCAGTCAGGATGAGGGTGATGAAGAGAGTCAGAGGAAAGACGTGTCATCCTGTGGTGTTTTCAGTCGACCTGTAACTGTAACTTGCTGGTGTTTTGACGTTAATACCATGCTACATCTGCCTCTTCCCTCATGGGTTGATCATCTGTCGGTCTGTTCGAGCATTTTTCCTTTTACCTTTCTTCTTCTTGGATTGTTTGGCTCTCTCTTGCTGCATTTTGTCTAAACTGTACAGACCCCAAGTAATGAAGTGTAACGAGACAGGTGTTTAATAATTTCTTTTTCTCCTCTGCCGTCATCTTCCTCTCTGCAGTGGTAGGTGCAAGATTGAGCCGGTGCGATCATCTGCCTGTTGGTGTGGGCCATCGCTAAGCGCCTCTCCTCCAGTCATCCAGGTCACCCAGCTATACCACCGACAGCCAGAGCACTAACAACCAAGAGCTGGTCCTCCTCCTCTCTTCTCCCTTCCCTCTTACCTCTCTTCCTCCCCTCCTACAAAACATTTTTTACTGTTCCATCTGCCACCACTTTCCCCACGCTTGAATTTTATGCCCCTCATACTTGCCCTTTCTTTGACTTCGTCCCTCCCTCTTTCACTCCCATATCCTCCCTTGCCCTGTGGACTAACCGCTGTTTCACCTGGCAATCTCAGAGTGGGATCTAAAGAGGCAAGGCAGCAGGGGGGCACTTGACTCTTAAACCGTCCTCCCAGCATTCCCTCAGCCTTGGATCTAAAGAGAGAGTTTCAAAGGAGATGGTTTTACACTGCAACAGCCCCTTCCACTTCATGTTTTCTGCTCTGTGGATTTCATTATAGAGGGACTTTTGGGCTGAGGGACGTTTTATCTGGCAACATTACATTTGGAACACTGGGTGCAAGTTGCTATAGGAGCTAATTGACCTTTTAAGACCTAGATATTGGTTGGTCTTCCTCAAACTGTGTTGGGACTCCTCAGTACTTGGTCACTTCAGGAGAAACGGGTCGCCTGATTGGGTCACAGCTTGATCCAGCGGTCACAAAGCCAAAGAGTGGCCTCTTGACCAAAAACTCTTGGAAGGTGACTTGAAGACGCGCACCGTCGGGCGCGTGGTCGACTGACACTCCCTGATGCATCACGACAATCCACCAAGAACTCAAACCATCACATCACTTTCTGTGTGCATCCGTTATCTTTTCAGCTACTTATTGCTGAGAAGAGAGGCCCTCTTTTGTTATTGGTGAAAGACCTCATGTGACTACAGATGATAAAGATCTAGATGATCTTGGTGCAATCACACGATTGGCTGATAACAAATCTCAGTTGTAACAGTGCTTTGACTTCTTGTTTTTCTGTTCGCACTACTGTCTACTTGTACTTCCATGTCATTGCTCTGCACTGCCATCAACTGTGTCGTTGTGGGTAGAGGTAGACCTCCTTACTTGAGAAACTTGTTTGCATTTAATTTTTACATGATGAACTCTATTCAAATCTAATCTCTTGCTCAGATTCAAGTGTTGTGCATTTTTTTCCAGCAAGCTTGAGCAATTTTTTTGCAAGACACACGCAGCATAGAGTTGCGTACTGTTGGTTTTTGAGGAGGGATTTGATTTAAGTGTCTTTACTAATCATTTCATTGCCCTTGCACATTCCAGTGTCCCCCTTTTACACATGCATATATTTCTTGAGTTGCTTTTTTAGTGTTTGATTAAGTCAATTTCATGAGTATAGATACATTATATATAGATATATATAACACTGGACCTCTTTTGGTATTAAGGCTGCTGGTTTCTGTTCAGTTTCTGCTGCGATGGTGTGAGATGGTCATTATTAAGTTGTTACACATTTCTTTTAGATTACAGGCAAGTGTCAGTGGTTTCTATTTAATAAATTTAAGCTAAAGATGTCAAACACAGCATTAAGTCAATAAAAATGAATTATTAGTTTTGAATTGCCTAAAACAAATCCAAATATATTCCAGATATAGCCTTTGTCCACAATTCCATCTGCAGATCCAAATGAGAATTGCTAGACCAGGGACTGACTCGACTTGTGACAGCTTTCAAATCTCAGAACTTGAATGGAGCACAACGGTCTTTCCCATTGCTATTGGGTGGAGTGACGACCGATTTAATGTGTATCTATGTCACAGTACATTAGCCTTTTAAAGTGAACACTTTTCTTTCCCCACAAAAAGTTGGGCTAAACTACAGTTTGTAGCATGTTAGAGGTCGTATTAAGTAAAAGGTGTGTTTGATAATGCTGCCCAGCTAGGTTTGCTGGTCTGCAGATGCTTACTGGAGGAGCTGAAGTCTTGAAGCAGCAGGACACAGTTTCAAATGTTCTCAATAATTTTGCTCTCTGGTTATGGTTAGAGCAGTTTTACAACATAACTCCACAGTTTTCAAACAGATGCAACACTGACTTGTTACCGCAGCAAACAAGTATAATCACAAGAAAAATCACAACAGATACCTCCAACTGATCCAGTCTAGCACCAACCTCTATTCTGTACCAGCCAAATAACCACAGCAAACAGAACAATGTCTATTCAGGTTCTGGGTTTCAAATATACTGTTGGTTTAATAAATAATCCTCATTGTAAATAAACTGAGAAACAAAATAATAGGTGTTTTATCAGGAGGAAATGACTGGCATGTAAACCCCAGCTAATCTTGTTTGGCCATGTAGCAGCAAGAAGGGCCACGTGCCATCCCCAGAAGCCATATTTTATTCCCAAATGGGCTCACTTTCATTTTCATTTCATTTTAGGTGGTCTGTTGGTGTGGCATTCAGCTGTGAAAGTGTTCACAGTTAAAGCTTATAGCTGTATAGGGTCATGTGGTGCACTTTATGGATGAATGGGAATTAATATTATATGTTTGGATCGGGTTTTACTACTTCACGTGTTTGAATCAGAGTGCCTTTTCTGTCATCCAGTATGTCTTGCTTCCTTTGCTGGATCCCATGTGTTCGTTTTGTTTTGTTTTGTTTGTTGCTTCTGTAAAGTCCTCAAGCATGATTCTAAGTGCCTTGAATTGATTTCCCTTTTCATTTTGATAGGTTTAAACCGCTTTTAGCTCTGTAAAATTTGTATAGGACATTAAATGGTTTCACTATGTTACACAGATGGAGAGAATGTTTTCAATGACACTTGTATGTATATGTAGTTACTTGAAATCAACTGAAACCACTTTTTTTGTAATAGCAAATGATGGCATATTAATGAGTCTTAGTTGACATGTACACCTACAGTTGCACTATAAAAGATTTATACAATTAACATTTGCTGTCACTGTTGTTGTTTTGGGTTTAAAGGGATAACTCACCTAAAAATATGATCTGAAATTAGTAGATAGGAAAATTGTATTCCCTAGATGTTTATTGGAATGAAATGTTACAATCATATTCCCAGTGATTTATTAAAAACACATTTATTTTTCCCTAATTCCACGCCACCTTGTTTACAACGCCTGCTCTCTGAAATGATGTGTGTCTTTGGTGTGTTCTTGGCTTTAGGTATGTTTTGATGAGAGGAATGAATTGTGTGAGTGTGTATGTGTGTGTGTGACCAGCCTGCCCGTACGAGTAATATAAATATCTCCATTTTAGTGCCACTTGCCACAGCAAGGTTCCACCATAGGGGAACCTTGCTGTAAAAATGTATAGTACCCCACTGCAGCCCTTTTACCGTCAGCTGAGCCTTAACATTTCAGGGTGTGGATTTAAACAAGGTGGCATAAACTTTCCACCCCTGATGATATGTCACATGACTATTCTTTTTGATGTCCCCGCAGCAGCAAGATGTGTGATGGATGGTCAGGAAGCTTGAGAGTTAAGGCAATCTCAATCTTATTAATGAAGCTGCATTTTCCAATAATGTAGGCCACACAGGGGGCTGTGTTAACTCCATCCCTGACATGTGGCTTTAATTCCATGAGGAGGGGTGTTGAACTTCTGCCAGGGAATGTTCAAATGCTGCCTCTGTTTTACAGTCACTCAAGGGGATGTATGGCTGCGCTCTATCTCGGAGATGACACAAATGCACTGAGTTTGATCATTAAGTTGTTTTTTCCTTGGTGAGATGTCTGGCTTCTGATATACACTATATGGACAAAAATATTGGGTGAAACCTCTCCATCGCTTAATTGAGGTGTTTGATTCAGTCTCATTGCCACAGGTGTATAAAATCAAGCACCTAGCCATGCAGTCTGCCTTTACAAACAATTGTGAAAGAATGGGTCCTTCTAAAGAGCTCACTGAATTCAAGTGTTTTATTGTAATAGTAATGTAACAGGATGCTACTGTTGCAACAAGTCAGTTGGTGAAGTTTCATCACTCCTAGATATTCCACCATCAGCTGTTAGTGGTATATTTGCAAAGTCACCAAGTGATAGACCACGTAGAGCGGGTCACTCAGTGCTGAGGCTCATAGTGCGTAAAAGTGGCCGATGCTCTGCTGACTCAGTAACTGCAGAGTAAGTACAAATAGATCTGTTTGTTGTTACCTGTTGATCTTATGAATAGCAAACCTGAATAGTAATGATGACTGTTTTTAACTATTAAAAAACAAGGAAAAGCTATCTGTGATTCTTTTTATACATTTAATCCAGCTAGCCAGCTGTTGGCTGTCAGTGGAATATATTATTCTTTATTGTAACTACATAAGCCTATGATACATATGAAAGTGGATAATCTTATTAAAGTATCTTGATTATTGAATTATCTTTTATGTAGAAAAAATGAGACCCAGATGACAGCCATGTCAACAATGTCTGTTATTTCACCAGGTGCCCTCTGCTGACAAATTTTGCCCCAGAATAACCCCTAAACATGTTCCTGTTGTAGCTTGACATTGCTTAACACCATCAGCATCCATCTTTTTTGGGTGGACAGACTGATATATGCGGTTTTCTGCACAGCTTCTGTGCAAGCTGGGCTCCGACTGACTCCTGTTGATTCTATCCACACTGTGCTTTTACAATTTTACAAGGCTTAAGTGAAGTCTAGACTCTCATATCACTTTAACTGATCCCACAGGAACATATTCTGTTGACCCCTGCTAGGGAGGTCAGAGGTCATGGTCGTTATTGGAAGCCTTGCAGCTGGTGGAAACATGAGTGTCTTGCTCATAGGAAGCGCTCTTTCTCTTAAGATTAAGATGCCGGCATGTTTTGCATATGATCAGAGTCACAGTGCTTTGTGTTCTCTTCCTGTGATCATGGTTTTATGTCATCAGTATTAATTGCTCTTTGACATTATTGCACAATTCTAAGCACGGCAGAATCGTAAATTATAAAATAAGTAAAATAATTTCAACAAGAGATGTGACAAGTGGAGAATTTCATTCATATTTCATAAAAATGTTTTTTTAAAAATACATAGAAAAAGTGGAAAAATACATTACTTGTCAAAATGCAAAAACAGTAAAAAAAAAAAAAAAAAAAAAAAAAAAGGGAAAAAAATCACTCATAATAATACCAATAATAGAAATAGGCTACATATAAATGATTTAAAAATACAGCATAGAAAAAAAACATATAAATGAAAAAAGCATTGAAATTGTTTTCCCCTATGAGATACACTCAGAAGTAACATTGACATCCATGTGCAAAGCAAGCACAATTTCTTTACCGATAGTTTTCCGATGCAAGCAGGACACGCACGACCGAGACATGTGGCTGTAATTTGCTTGGTTCTCCACGCATTCTCTCCAGCACTTAGAGGTTGCACATGGTTGATATTTAGCTTGTTGATAAGGAGTATATAAATAACCTCATCTGAAATCTCCGTGCACACTCTCTCCAAAACTGAGACACTATAGTTTTTAATAAATGTTGAACCACAGGATGAAGATCCTCATTTGTTTTCTTTCATCATCATTCATCATTCATTATTTGAGGAAAATGATCCAGTCTTACATATGTGCGTATGAGGCAAAAGCCTGGGAACCTCTGTACTGCTGACTCCTCCAGACGCTAGTGGAGTCAGCAGTTTCAATTGAGGTAATGAGATTGGAAGTGTGTGTTGTTGAGGTGTGTGTCCTGTCAGCACACAGTCTGCTTACTGACCCAAACAATTTGATTGGCGTGAACCACGCCTTGAACACAACTTTCACAGGACCTTAGAAGAAACTGGAAAAGGCGTCAAAAGCCTTTCTAAAGATCTGGGTGTTCATCAGTTCAATTGCCAATGTCCAAATTGTCTACAAATGGAGGGAATTCAGGACTGTTGCCGCTCTCCCACAGAGTAGACGTCCTGCAGCGATCACACCAAGAGCCCAGCAGCCAAATTTAGGCCCAAGTTCAGTGTAGCTGTAACTTGTCCCAGTGTTTACATTGTCTCTTGCATTTGTTTATGTCTTGCTCTTGCTGAATTCATATTTATTGTCCCCTATCAACAGGACAATGAACTGGTTTCTTTCTGTCACATGTTATTTCTGAGCCTATGCTGCCTGCTTTGGATGAAACTTGGGGAAATGATGGATGTTGACACTACGGTCTGGCATTTTGAATATAAACCTTACTAGCCCACCACCTGGACAACAGGGCCCAAAGCTTCATGCGAAATATCTCAGACACTACCAGGTCAAATTTGATGAAGCTTTTGGGAATGATGCACAGTATCCATGCAGTATCCACAACATGAAATTGATTGGCCTACCACAATGTCACTAACAGGCCAAAAACCCCCAAAAGTTAAAGTGCAATGTCTCAAGTGCTGCACATGGCACATACAGAAGAAAAAAAATATACCTACGTACGTGTTTGAATGAATATACCGAATATTAACCACAAAGCTCTCCCATCAGTCTCTGTGTGAGACAGGCAGACACGACATCTTTTCCCTACAAATTTGTAACATTATAAGGTCCGTCTGTCTTATGACTCTGAGTCCTGGGTGTCAGTTTTGATGTTGGGTCAGACAGGCCTGACCTAAACAGCCTGCTCTCAGCACTCTGGTTGCCCCTCAGGAAACTGCTGGAGTCACATGGGCCATGTAGAGCAAAGCAGGCAGCCAGGCTTCTAGGGATTCACTTGCCGTCGTTTTAAATGTTAGAACTGTGAGGGACCGATCCTCTGTGGTGTGATTCAAGAAGACGGTACCGCTAACGCAACCTTTCCCGTCCGCTCACAGCCTGTCGGGCCAAAACAGCTCATCAGCAAAGGAGGTCAAAGGACAGCGGCAAGAATTCTGTAAGTAATTGGTAAATAACATCAGCAGGGATATGTGCACAATGGCCACGTCTGCACGCACAGAGTAATCCAGCTATTGGCCCGGTGAAGCTCTCTGAGCATTAAGCTGTTCACATGAACTTTTGATGTCCTGTGTGGTGATTGAGTTTCCCTGTAGCCACGATGAAGCCGGCTAATAGAATGTTCCTGTTTACCTGGGACGTCTGCACACAGATATAACTATGTGCCAGCCAAGGGAAAAAAAGGCAGCATTTTTTTTTCTAAGGGTAAGAAATGATTATCCCAAGTGTAGTATTGATGTAAACACTGCTCATGCCATAAAAACAGGTTTTTGTTGGCACCAGAATGGACTCATAACAATGTAAGAATCTGAATTTGTGCCAGAGGTGAAAACCCAGAGTGACAGCATTAGGCCATGCATTGCTCCTACCTGGGTCACTGTAATCCAGTTATGTTGCTGACAAGGGTCAGTAGTGTGTATACATATAGGTGAGAGCCTAAAGAGTCTAAAGAATCGAACACTTACAACATTTAGCTCGTGGCTAGGTCACAAAGTTGAGGAAATACGATGCACATTTCCTAGATATTCGCTCTCAGCTGATACCCTTGCAAAGCCAGTGACCATTGCTCGATTTTCCATTTTAAATATGTATATAACTGATTGCCAATCTGATGTGCAGAAAACCAGGGAGCAGCTTCAAAAAAGGTCTTTGATGCTGATCTAGAAAACAAATTTAACACCTCC
Source organism: Myripristis murdjan (assembly GCF_902150065.1). NCBI lineage: Eukaryota > Metazoa > Chordata > Actinopteri > Holocentriformes > Holocentridae > Myripristis > Myripristis murdjan. The sequence continues at coordinate 22,870,475 of NC_043999.1, read as the reverse complement.
AGACAGGGTCGAGAGGTGAAAGCCTTGGGGATGTTAAAGGTTTTCGCAAGCATGACTTACGCACACGCAGCTTTTCTGGTTTACTTTTGTTAAAAGGGGGATGGCCTGCGTGTCAGTAAACATTAAACGCACACAGCGTATATCAGTTTTATTACCCGGCAATATCCAAAAAGATTGATAGTACTCAACCCCCTGTGCCCCCTACTTCACTACAAGCTTCTGCCGTCCCTCCAGCGCTGTGAAAACCAGCTTTATTAGTTGCACCCGAGTATTAACTGGGTCTGACTAAGCCTTTTAATCAGCAAGCGTGCTCTGGGCCTGTGACATCTGCTTCCTCCAAGCAAAACACAAACCTTAGAACACATGTAATGTAATGCCCAGTTTGTGCACCCACAAGCTGCAGCTGAATTTGATTTGTTTCCATCACGTGTAACTGAGTTGAGTTCCGCAGGTGAACCATCCAGTGACATCCAGTGAATTGGGTTCGCTTAATCATTAAGATGGAAACATGATTTTGTTATTTCCGCTTGGATTGGAATGTCTGTATGCAAAATCATTCATGTTAATGGGTTTCAAATCAACCCAACAAAGTGCAGCGGGCATTTCTAGCTTTGTGTGAATATAATTGCAAATTATGCAAATTATGCTTAGTTGATTGTGATTATACACAAGACCGTATCTTGTAGTGGACAAAAAAAATGACTTGAGATTTGGTTTTCATGTAATAAAACCAACTTTGAATTGAGAAAAAAGTTTGTTTTCATAGTTTGCAGAGAGCTAGTTGACAGCTTGAACTGAACATGTTGTACACTGAAGTTTGTCTGTGCACACTGACCAGAGCTGTGTGCTGGACATCTCTCTTTGAGTTGGTGCCAGCGTGATGTAGAACCGTCCAGCTCGCATTTTCCTGATATAGGCAATTTCATTTTCTGTGCTTCTTTTTCTCAGAGACTGTGCGGTCCTACGGGAGTTTTCTTTAATAGCAGGGTCATGCAATGAAAGCATGATGGATTGAGGGTGACTGATTGAAACTGACCCCTATTGAGAAGTTTCCCCCCGTTTCCCCATGGGACGCTTTAAAGTTTATTGTTGTAGTCTTTATCCACAGCATCGCTTTAAAAAACTGACTACACCAGTTGATGTAGTGTGGGTCTTATTCCCACCTCCCCTGCTTCAAATATATCTTATATACCAACTGCTGTTGGTGTTTTTTTGTTGTAAAAATGAAACAATAAAAGGACTGCCCAAGGTGTGAGGGAAAATTGTTTGTAAATGCAAATCGACCTGTTTGAAGAATTTCCTTCAAGAGCCTTATCTGCCTTATTCCTCGATGTTTGACGATACTATTTGGGTTTCAAGGAAATTCTCCAAACTGTATTGAAAGAAGTGGAAGCATTATTAGATTAAATGCCTGCGTAACACGGGATGTTTCTGCAGTGCAATTGCAAAGTCCATACACTAGACACCAATGACCCACAGTAATCTTAAACTTACTGGCAAAAAATAACAGAAAATGAAATAAAATAAACAGAAGACTAAGGCCAAATCTTTTGTATTCTTATGAAATGAAAACTAAATTATGTTTGGTAGGGTTAAAGGGTTGCTTTGTGCATTTGTGTTCTCCTTATGTCAACACATGTGGCATTAATAATGGAAACAGACTACAGAAACCAGGACCGATAAATATTAATCACTGAAAATAGTTAAGAAACTGAGTAAAAACAACAGTTCAAATGATAGAGAGTGTTGTAACACAACCACAATGTAATCAATTGAAGAGCTCCCAGGGAACAGTTGAGCAGTAAAGCAGTTTGCTTCCTGTCAGTCTCCTGATATTTATATGTATATGTACCAATAAAACCACAGGAATATAGCTTCAGATTGACCTAAAAAACAAACCAAAAAAAAAAAAAAAAAAAAAAAAAAAGGGGGGGGCTTTCCTCAGTTAGAAAAATCTCCAAGATATTTGTTTCACTGTTTGCCCCCCCTTTTTTTCTTAGAATTGGTTTTAACATTTAACCAGTGACCAGGGGTTAGAGTACCCTCTAACCCCTGATCAGCAAAAGGTTACCAGGCTTGTAATTTTGTAACACGCCTATTTTTCTTTTTCTTCCCACTCTTTTAATTGTACTTGTTTGGAGATTCTGTATGCAGTTTAGAATTGTTAGTATATTAACTATGATCTGTTTCATCTTATCTGTATAAGTTTAACCATACAGTGACAAAACCTTAATGCGAGCTTTTATTGATGGAGTGTTCCCATACTCTTTGAAGGGCTTCAGCACATAAATACACATAATATCAAGTGTCAGTTCTTTTCATTCTTTAAAAATGAAAACAACAACAGCTGGATTCAATAAGCTGTAATGAGCAATATAGCATGGGGCAGGGGTAATGGATGCTAACTCAGCTGACCCAGGTCATGCCAGCTGAGATACTGTGCAATTAAGCAACATTTGTTTTATTTAAAGCATGCTGATGCAGTTACACAGGCCTAACTTACTTGCATTGCAATACAAGTAGTGGGTTATTATATATATTATTATATATATAATATAGGTATGTCCTTAATCGATGCAGATTCATGAATAATGCCTAAAGCATCAAATCATTCTAAAAATAATGAAATTTTTTGACAAAGTAAATTATCTCCCCAAACTCTAAGCAGGAGTGCAAAGACTTTGTTGTTGATTCTTCACACGCCACCTGGCAGAATGAAGCTCATGTTTGCGAAGAAAATGTGAATCCTGCCCCTTTTCAGCCTGGAGAAAGGTACATCTTCCTCTTCCACTTCATCCTCCTCCGGCTGGTTGTCATGCAGCGTAGAGGAGCAGGAGGACACGGCACGCTCGAGGGGCGAACACATGCTTTCTCAGCTTCACAAATCACACAAATTTGTCATTTGACTAGTTTCCTCTATCACACTTTATTTATACACCTTGTTTTTTCACACCTTGTGTGAAAAAAATTGCAACATAACAATACAATGAAAATGCAACCATAAATAAGGAATGATAAAATAAGAAATAAGAGACATGATTGAATAGAGACCAGAGAAGCACAGTTGAAGAGGGACTAAAGTCGAGTAAAACATGAATAATAGAAAAAATAAATAAAATAACAATAATAAGAGGAAAAATTAAATAAATACATAACATGTAAGTAGATAAATACAATGGATTAAGAGAATGCTAGGCTAAAAAGTTATGTTTTAAGATTTCTTTTGAAGGTGTATACAGATTTTGTTGTCTTTAGCTCCTCTGGCAGCTTGTTGGCTCGTGCACAACACAAATTTCCAATTCCACAATCAGCCATAAATGACATGCCCCTAATTAACCCATTTCCATACAAAAACCTGTTGCCGCTCATTTATTTTTTAGACATGGCAACTAAAAGGACAGCAAGGTCCTTTAACAGTGCCAAAGCCACCATCGCTGTCAAGACTGTTTATAGCTCATCATAATGCTTATTAACTGATCACACATGTGCCACTGAATAAATGTACCCATCAATCACATCTGGATTATGTTGGACACAGTGCAACAGACATATCCTCACTCATAAATATGATAATTTTAAAAAATGAACAAAATCATCCAAACACAATGAAACTGGATATTAAGGACTTTCACTTTTATCTTATTTTCTACCCCTTCTCCACCAGCCTGCAGGCAAAACTCTGTGTGCACATGGTGTGAAGTCTGTGGGAAGGTCCACACATTCTCACTTCACCTTCTTTTTTTCATAAATACTGATTTCTATGCAGAAGATAGCATATGCATGTTTCCGTGAGTATGCAGCGTTTTTACATCGGGCCCCATGCTGTAGTACATAGCATATAGTCCGCAGAGAGTCCTCTGACAGTGAGTGGGAAGCTATAGAGTGAATTGTTTGGCTGAACTTGTACAATCAAATCAGAGTGTGTGTTGTAATATTTTTCTTGCTATGGGATACAATGAATGTTCACTCATTTAACATGCTATCACTGATTCTTGGGAATTTGGATAAAACAGGTTTTAATTTTGAAAATAAAAAAGTGCGTTAAATTACAAAATCTGAAGGTATATCATTATAGGCCAAGGTCTTGGCTGTTCAGCAATGTACCGGTGCAACCTCCTCATTTTGCATTTTTTTCATAAAATAGGCATTTTCCCAGTTATTAGGCTACTTTGTTTTTGTCAACACCATCACCGTAATGTTTTTTTTTTTTATTTGAAAAACATATTTTTGTATTAAAAGAGACTAATACTTTAATTATTCAACAGCACCAAAGAAACATTTTGTAAGCATATTCATTTAAAACCAAAATAACACCTCTGACGGTGGTGACACTAATCTGACGGTGGTGACAGTCGCCTCATTAAAACATACATTTCCAAAATTTATACCACTCAAGTCAATGGCTTCTTGCTTAACAACTTTATTTAACTATTTGGTACAAAAAATAAGAATCCTGAGCACTGTTATAAGCATTTTTGAGACTTCAGTCATCACCGTCAGACAGAAAACCTGACGGTGGTGACGTCTGACAGTGGTGACAAAAACCGACTCTTTCACCTGATAAGCATGACTTGTTCACATTAGCCAGCTTGTTTCCCCCCTGTTGCTACTTGCATCAGACCTCTTCTTAAAAAGTATACATTTATTCCATAATCTAATCTAATATTTTTTATACAAAAGTGACAGTGTTGACATGTTATGGTTGTGACAGTAGCAGTGTCCAAAAATATGCAGAGATTTAAGAGAAAATAGAAAACTTCCAGGAGCCTGAGCGGTCTTGAAGCATGCAGTAGAGCTGAAGGTCTGAAAAGGGCTCCTCAGGAATGTAACTGACCTTGTATTTGTAGAGTTTTTTGTTTTTTAAATAAATATCTGACGGTGGTGACGAATATGTGGGACACATTTTGAGCAACCACAAAATAATAGTAAATATTGTTCAAAACTCATCATTTGTAGTTTTTAATACATATTATGATGTACTCTTTCATGTGATAAATATATTATTCAATGAAATTATTACTTTTTGTTGTTTTAATCAAGTTGAAATGATTATCTCCTATCCGAGGACAACTGGTTTTGTAGGCCATGGGCCAACATATAATCATTAAATTAATAAGAATTAAAAATAAACCTATAAAAGAACCTTACAAATGTGGACCCCCTGATTATGCCCTTGATTCTTTTTATTCATTAAAATCTTGTAAATTTCCAACAGAAATAGCATTTTTCTTAGTGGGACATGATTTATCCAAATTCCCAAGAATCAGTGCTATATATTTGTCTTAAAGTCTGAGGTAGCCCGTAGTGAAAGGGTTCTTACAAAATCGCCATCACTCATCAACTTCTCTTTATCCAAAAACAGAGAGGAATCTCCTCTGTAAACACCAGGAAGTCAGACTTCCTGTAGCCTGCTCCTACCCTGTGTGGACAAGTTCAAAATACAGAGAAGAAGATGTCAAACTGAAGAAAAAGATAACCTGAAGAAATGTGAGAGGAAAAATATGCCAACTTCAAACATCCCTCATCACTCTATTACCAAGAATTCCCTCTGGGGATTGAGGAGAGGAAAAGCGACAAGATCAGAAAATCAAGAACGAAATGCTCTTTCAACCAGAGTCGGCCCTAGAACTTTGGGGACACCAATCAAAATTTGGTGGGGGGCCTCTGACTGCTGTGCATTGTCACTACACATGGCACACAAGCAACATCACTGGTTTTTAAGTAAGATCTGATGAAAAACAGTAACTGCCTATAACTAACTTCCTATAACTCACTATTAAGACTACATATTATTGTATCTGCTAATGATGTCTAACAGGAATAATATGATGCCACCAGTGGTACTGAGCTGAATGCCAGTGCAAGACCCAATAGACACTGAGGAACTTAATTTTTTGTTAATTTATTGTTGATGTAGGACCTGCTATGGACCTGCTAAATAATACATAAGTAACAAAATAAAGTGAGACTGAATAGAAATTACTTGCATCAAATCACTAGTATGTTATAATGCAAGGCAATATGCAAAAGTTTGATGCCATCTGCTTTTAAAAAGTGGCTTTAGATAAGAGTAGGAGCTTTGGAGATGGCACCATAATCAAGAATCAGTCCTTAAAAATGCCTATTACATGCTCCCCACATGACAGATTTGATTAATGAGCAATGAACAGGGTAGTGCAACAAATGGGGGATGTAGCTATATCTGTAGGTTTAACTAAAACATAAATTTCAGTCAACATTGTCAGCCTCTTGGGGGACATGACCTCTTTTTGCACCAGGAGTGAAGGTGGTTGATGGACCTGCAATGAAATAAAAAAAAAATAAATAAAATGGATTAATGTTGACTTGATTTTTAAAATGCAGAGGGCTACTGTTTTCCAGTAGGAGCAGCTCTTACTGGCACCTGTAACCCTTTTCCAATCATGTACTTTAATGGTGCCTCTGGAAAGGGGATGGGATGAGTAAGTTATTAATGTAAGCCCTTAAGTGCAGAGGCCAAACTGGGTCTATTTCTGCCTGAATTTGTGAGGAAGACCAAAAAACTACTGGTGGATTTTAAGAGGAACAAGAGTGAACATGTAACTCTATCTATCAGCAGCCAGATAGTGGAGGTTGTGGAGAGCTTCAGGTTCGTCAGGGCAATCAACATCAAATGAGAAAGCGACCCCATCATTATCAAAACCGCTCACATGAGGTTGTTCTTACTTCAAGAGATAAAGAAGTTTGTAGTTTGTAAAACAATGTCCAACTTCAAGTGTATACTGACCGTCTCCATCACTGTGTAGTATGGATGGACCTTGGTGAAGGACAGGAAACTGTTGTAGAGGTTGGCACGCATCACATCACAGCTTATACTTGTCCTTTACCAGCCATTGACTCTATTTACCACAACAGACTCAGTAAAAGAGCCCATATCATGTCTGAACCATCTCATCCTGCCCGTTCTCTGTTCACCTTTCTCCCCTCCGCTGAAAAGCTCCGATCTATCAAGATGAAGACCACCCTGTTCTTACTTGATGTAGTGTTATGAAAAGGGTGGGCTTTTTTTGGATGGTGAGGAATCCAGAGGAAAAATCACATTCCTTTTTCCAAAATACAGTGCTTCATGATTGCAAAGACCACCATGTTTCACAACAGTATTTACCTGGAGGCAACAGCTGTAAACACTTTGGTATTTTGTTTATGGGGCTTGGGTCATTTCCGCTTTAGAAGTAGTAGAGATAGACAGGAATGACAGGGGAGGGAGGGGGGATGACTTGCAGCAAAGGGCCCAAGCCAGAAATGAACCCAGGTCACTACGACAACAATATGAGATATTTGCTCTACCAGGTGGGCCACCGGGACGTCCCGTTAGGCCCCAAGCTTTCTGTGTATTCTACTCTTCTTGGATAACTCGTACCCACTGAATGTAAATTAAATAAACATTTTCTTGAGATCAGATTGTCCAGTGAACAAAAGCAACTAATTACAACTTGCTTTCTTTTCTTTTGTATCATAACATTCATATATCATATCATCATGGAGAGAGGAAATGAGAAAGTCCTGAAGCAACTCTTGTGTTCTCTTACATCACCACAGATCACAGTGGGAGTTCAATGTAAAGCTGGAGTTCACCTTTACTGTAGAAGGACAGAAGGACCTTCTTTGTCTACAAGCTGAACAGCATCATTACAATAGCACCAGGGTTGTAGTCCACCTCAGTCAGGTCCATGTCTATTCCAGGCCCTGGTCCAGTTAAAGTCCAGTTCTAGGACTGAAGAGGATCAAGACCAAGTCAAAACAAAGACCACAGAAATCGCAGTGGTATCCAAGACAGATGATAATAAACACTGCACATATTTCCAAGTAAATAAAGCTTATCAGCATGTCAGTTTAGTGAGCTGATGGCTGCAAATACACATCTGGTGGTGGAGTTGCCTACCGCGCTGGAAAGGGAAGCCATTCATGTATAGTTTAAAGTCTAAAGTACGAGTGAATATAGCTCATCCCATAGCTCTCTGTCCTGGAAAAATATATACAGAATAGGGATATTTCAGTCATCTAGCCTATCCTGCTTGAAGTTTAATGTTCAAATGAAGTGAGAAGTGTTAATTCTTCTCATCTTTTGTTGTTGCTGTTAATGGTGGCAAATTGCCTTTGTATACATATCAGCCTCCTTTGCTGGTGAAACCTTGCAAGCCTATTTCATTAACTTGTACATCATGCAGGTACATTAAAGGTAGACAAATATAGCTGGCCCAAGTCTACAAATCTTGCTGCACACCAACAAAGCTCTCGATCCACTTGATCCATATAAGCCCACTATTTATCTCGACATATTTTGCATGGCTTTGCTTATTGCAAGCCCGATGAAGCAGATTTGCTTGTGCAGGTATTGATTGTGAGTCTACAACTCTGTCAAGATTTTGTGTCTGAATTTCCTGTGCTTGACCAGCAGGAGACATCCCTATGATAAATGTTGCAGGTCGTTTTGGCATCAGTGATGGGCTTTAACATATTGACTAAGCAAGCTGGTGTCCATGGTGCCGACCCCTCACACCCACCTACCCTTTCTCCAGCCCATGCCAGTGTTTCCTTAGGAGGTGGTCGACAGAGAAAACATTTACCTTCCCTTAAAATTAAAATGTCAGAATAACTTGAACCATCTGAGCATGGGTGACTATCTGAGAGGCGTGAGGAATAAGGGGGGCGGGTACAACCCTGACTCTTAAATGAGTCTCAGACGGAGGAGAGCGAGAGAGAGTGTGTGCGAGAGAGAAATACATTAAATGAAAAGTGGGACAGCTTGGCAACTGCTCTCCAGAAGACACGCTATTTTCTCCTGCCACTAGAGGCAAGATAGAGAGCCAGGATGAAGCTTACAGTCTTGTGTTTTTGCCTTCTGCATGTGGCCACTGTCAATGCTGGACTTTTCACCCACAGCGAGATTACAGGCGCCAACAGCAATGTGTCATCCAACTGCAGCAATGATCAAGCACCTCAGAGCACAGGTGAGTCTCCTCTCACCGTGGCTTACCTGCTCACTTCTCTTCAATAGGCAAGCCATCCGAGCAGTTTCCTATTCTGACAAATTCAAGTAGACATAATCAATCCATTCGTGTCCTCAGGGTACAAGGAGTACCTTCACGAAAAGTAATTAAAGTTATAATATATTCTCAGACTACACCATTTAAATATAGAGGGGGAAACTAAATTATCACGCAGTGAATTTGGGTTAAAAGTTGGTTAAGTGGATTAGAAAATACCGTAACGGTTACTCTGAATTCACAAGAGCCAGAAACAAGTACTATTATAGGCGATACCATAGGAGATTAGAAAAAAAAAAAAAAAATTCGGAAAATCCTACTATGGACTGGGCAGGCTAGGACAAACACAAGCTCATATAGCACTGCCGAATAGTTCACTTTAAATTAAATGTAGGATTATGGATTATGAGGCCTATAGGAATAGTAGAAATATGTATTGTAAGGAATAGCAAAATCATAACACCGTAATACATTTACGAATGATAGTGTAGAAATATCACAAAAGCCTACAGGATTATTCTGATGATACCACAGGAGAGAAAATCCCACAGTCTCGGACGATGCCACACAATATGTTCCTACAGGATTATTATAGGAATATTACAGATGTAACATATATATATATATATATATATATATATATATATATATATATATATATATATAGTTGTTTGTTTGTTTGTTTGTTTTTTTTGTTTTTTTGAGTCGTGGGAAAAGTCCATTTAAACCTGTGACCATGTAAAATGACATTTAGCCTGTGTAACTGAATGCTTATGCAGTTACCCATGTTGAGAATCGCTCCCACCAGGCACACATGTTGTCTGGGTGATGCTTTGTGTTGACACGATGGACTGCAAACTGGTCTAGTATTAACACAAGAAATGAAATGAAATTTGTCTCCTTGTGATCACAGACCTACTTGATATGTAAAGATCGCTTTTTTTTTTTACTCACATATTTTACTCAAACATAACCTGTTCATAAATCGTATGAAAACAAGTTTCTAGAGCCAAAGTGGTGTATGAAATTAACGCTCGGCAACAGTTCATAAACCATCATTTGAGGAAGTTAGTGTCATCGTCATTTATGGGCCCAGGCTGGGGCATAAAGGCAAAAGCAAAAAGGTAATGGTAAAGGTAAAATTGATTTTACCTTTTAATTTATTTGTTTCGACGCATGGTATTTATGTCCTTCAAAAATAATACTGTAATAGCGTAAAATAAATAAATAAATAAATAATTCTCAAGATATAGCTATATTAGATATACACACATACACAGATACATACACATATATATGGCAAAAAACGGACAACAAAATTATGAGTGATTTGTTGTGTGTGTGTGTGTGTGTGTGTGTGTGTGTGTGTGTGTGTGTGTGTGTGTGTGTGTGTGTGTGTGGGCGCGCGCGCGCTTCTGTCCTGCTGTAGTGGTTTGATTCTATCAGAAATGAACAATATACATATGCTTTTTTCCAGCTGATAAAAATGCCTTCCATGTCAAGTGTAAGCTGAGAGGTTGCAGTCCTTAAACTGCAGCATCCATCAGCAACATATTAGTTTTCATAGATGCCCAGAATCTTTAGTTGCAAGTACAACACACAGGGAGTGGAAATTAGATCTTTTAATGCACTGAGTGTACGTGCGATGCAAAATGTGGCTTGAGTTCTTTATATAGCATTTCTGTACATTGTGGTCCCATATCACTTCAGTACATGAAATTTGTGTCTCACTTGTGGATAAAGATGTTGTCTGTGGCACAAATTATAAAATAGTGCCTATAATACAGTACACAGTGTGTGTTTGGATGTAAAACAGAGCAGAATAACTTTAATGCATGCTGTGGATATGTGTTAGTGTAGGGGCATGAGTCTTCTGTTACATTGCTCCACATATGCTGACAGAATGTAGGTTAAAATGACCCACTGAGCTGCCTTTACTTTCCCCTGTGCATCGCTTACTTATATCATGTTCCAACTGCACATAAACAAGAGGTGAGATCCTTTTTAACAGATGCATATTTGTCGGTGTTTAATTTTAGCAGGGTTTCTCTGTTAGCTTTTATATGTGGGTCCTGATAGGGTTACAGGCAGAGTAACAAACAGCTTTCCATTTAAAGGGTTCAAATGGAAGCCCTAAGATGTGACATAACACATGTTTGATCTGTACAAGATGTTTCAGAACTCACAAGGCCCGCAGCTCCCACTGGCATCACACAGCAGAGCACATAGCTACATGAAAATACGGCCACAGTCTGGCATTCCTGGAAAAACTTTGTGAAAAACTGTCTTATTGTTTCGTACATCTTAAACCATGCTGTGTCTTTCCGTACTGTGGGATCTCAACAATGTGTTGCAAATATTTAAAGAATACTGACCTTCAACCCTCACCCTGAGCTGTGCTGACTGTCAAACAAAACAAACCAAAAAAAAGGTTTTAACTGCACACCTCACAAAGGTTTCCAAACACTGCAGCCTTTTCTGTTTGAATGGAGTTGATAGGTGATTTCAACAAACAGGTCCAAAAAGGACATGAAAATGCCCCTTTGACATTCTCAAATTCCTCATGCAGTGTAATTCAAGTCTTGACTTCCTATTCATGCGTTCAGTACGCCTCAAACCAATGTACTTCCACTAAAACACCGCTAACTATACCAGTTCCAACAAATGCTCTCGTGCACCATCACCTGTGCACGACTGGCCTGCACATTCACTGAGTTGAGGACCCGCCTCCCGCTTCTACTCACTTATTGGCCACAGTGACGCTTCAGTCAGAGTGGTGAGTGAAAAAAGTCAAGTGTTTTTTTTTTGTTTTTTTTTTTTAGGAATATTTTAACAAAACCACACTGGTTTGGCACCCGAAGAGTTTGAGAAATTCAATTGTTTTTGTCATATCCCATTTTGTGAGGCATGTGATTAAAACTTTGGAGGACAACTCTTAAAATGAGGTGTTTGTTCAGTGTGTAAGTGGGCTTGGCTGAATATTGGTATTTTTCCAAAAAAAAAAAAAAAAAAAAAAAAAAAAAAATCAACACAGCCAACAAGATTTCCTCTACACAAACACTCTCAGCCCACCAGGACTCACACTCATACCCAGATGCATGGCTGATAAATTACACATGGACAACAAACCTTGCTCACAAGTGTCTGCCGCCACTTGCATGTGAACTTCCAAGAAGCAATTCACAGGTTTCCAGATGTTTTGGTTCTCCCTCTCAGCCGTACCAACTATAGCTCATTATTTATGATCTCAGCCTGCTGGCCTGGGCTCCATGTGCCGCATTCCAGTGTACATTATAGGTACCAAGGAGAATGGAGCATCCTGAAACATCTTTGTATCCTCAGAGCAAATGTAGCCTACACTTCTCAAAGGCCACTTCAGAGTTTATGTGTTTTTTTTCCCCCCAACAGTGTCTTTGATCCAAGTGAGACAGAGAACGCTATTCGCAAGAAGGGGCAAGTATGAACGGCAGAAGATGCACGTGATGGTAAGTTGTAGCCCTGCATAGCTGTGTGGTTTATACATAATTTGAATGCCTTTGAAGATCTTAAAAGGCAATTCTATTAAATTTTAGGGCCCGCTGCAGTCTGGTTTGTATTAGTCATCATTCAGTAGTCTGTAACAGTTGGAGACATTTAATGTAAATCTTATGAAATGTCATGTCTCACCGAATAACTTCTGATGTCAATAATGTAACTCTCCATGAGGTTAATTGAAAAAATGTTTGTAGGTGCAGCAAGATTGTAACAATGATCACAATTCATGCTTGTAAGTCTAAGTGGAATAAACAGGTTCAGATCAACATTATAGAAATTTAGCCATGTAGTCTACACACCACACCAAGACATGTCAACCAAGAAAGGTGCAATCTAACAAGCCAACTGGCACTTTAGACATTTCTCCACAGCAGGGCGTACAGAGAGAGTCTGCAGCCAGAGCTAATGTGTCTGTTTCTATAGTTTAACCATCCTCCACCAGACACATGGATATCACAGCAATGTATTCATTAAAAACATTGTGGATTTGAGCTCCAATGCACTGATTTTAATGATCAGGGTGTGGCACTATCCCAAGGCTTAGAAACATACCATGAAAGGGAACACCATGTGAAACCTCATTCATATGCCTCGTTCAAAAGCATATCATGTTCAATCTGACAGCTTGCTACGTACATCAGACATGTTTGTCTCTGATCACAGCCTGCAGCATGCGCTGTAAAACTCTACACATTTCTGGAATGAATCAGTGCAGGCTTGTGTGACGATTATGATATACAATAGAAATAATTGCAGGCCAGTTAACCTTTTCTAAGTTCAAAATACCATTTGTGGAAGACATGAACAACTCTGTCCAAATAATAGGAACCAGATGACTTTGGAACAATTTTGCTTTCACTTAAGAGGCACCAACAGCAGTCACACAACGGAGGATGAACCATTTAATCATTTGGGGAATTTAGTGACAGAGATCTAGCGGTCATATGTTCATATCATAGCTCCACTCATATTTTTTAACTCTTGCTGTTTAAATCAGCAAAATACACCACAATATTCGTCTTAGCTGGAAAACCATATTGTTTGTTTGTTCATTTGTTGTTGTTATTGTTGTTGTTTTTGGTCATTTTGTGGTCAGAGTGGTGTGGCATACGTGTGCAGGAGCTGGAAACTGGATTGGATTAAAGTCCCCATCAAGTCACTTATTAAGCACCAAAAATAATTTCTGTTCTACCCTATTAGGGTATATTTAGAAGCTTTTTGCATGAAAAAACATCCTTTCTGCTCACATGCCAACTCATAACCAGAGGTCTGGTCACAAAACAAGGAAGTCATACCCTGTGGCACTCATGAAAATTGTGTCTTATATCATAATCTATCCATGAAAAAAAAGGTTTTCAGAGAATCTCTTAGTTGCATCAATATCATTCATATAAAGGAGGCATTTAGACTTGATGTTTTTTGGAAAACAAAACACAGGCAGCAGTCCAGCACCAGCACCACGACCGGTGGAGCTGCTGCTAATGATATGCAAAGCAGCACCCCATCAGCTGATGGGACTGGCTGTTGGATTTGTGACTTACCAAATCTAGCTGAATCTCACATTTTAGGGGCATGCACACTAGAGTGTGGATACCCAATCTGCGCCGGTCAGGACCCATCAGGATCCATCAGGGCCCGTCACACCTGTCAGACAAAAATTTAGAGAATATGCTTGGGTTCAGGTCAGCTATGTCAGGTGGTATTTTAACCTAGTAATGGAGGACGAGCAGAATCTCGGGCTTGGGTCAAATTTGGACACAAAAAACAATGGCTGTCAGGTTCAGGTCAAGATCGGTTACTATGCCCTCGTCTCAAGTTGGGTTTGGACAAAAATATGTGGCCTGATCTGCACTCTAGTGTACATACACCTCCACGTTCGCTACAGGATTGAGAAAATAAATATAGTCAAGGTCAGAAATTCTAGGGGACATGAACATAAGAAAGACACATTTTGAGTGGAGGGGGTCTTTAATTAAGAGAAATACATTTCTAGTATCAGTTGGTTTGGTGAATGCAATCAAATCACCTCTTCCCCCTCCCCTTACAAGCAGTGCACTCTATGCTGCAGCACACTGACATTTTTGTCATTGTAAGTAAAGTTGAGTGCAATTCCGCCACAATTCCTCCCCGGGGAGGAAACCAGTATCCTCGTGCAGGAAGTGAAGAGTCTCTTTGCATGATTAAAGGACACCTTGAATAAGCCTCTGATGACAGATGGTGTTAGCTTTGGACAGCTGGTTAACATGTGTTGGTGCGTGAGTCTTGTCTGAGGAGAATTGTTGCTCAATGCAGGAAGTCATTCAATGATATTAGGCCAAGAGCCAAACAGAAGTTCGGCTAATGGAGCATTGGTTGAGGGGTGTGTTTGCGAAGCAAGCGGACTCTGACATCTCTGACATCTGTATGTTGTAAAAATAGAGTCCGATCTTCTATTTACCTGCCACACTGCAAGAATATAGACTCCAAAATAATATCTGTCTATAGATTATTGGATCCATTGTTCCATGTTGTATGCTGGCTCATACCATGGTGCGCGGTTAATCGTAAATGGTATGTGATTTAGGCAGTCAGTTATCTGTAGAAGACTGGTTAAATTTACACTAAATATAATACAGGTGTGGGTTTCTGCCTCGCTGATGTGGTATATGATGGGATGATGGCAAGATGTGACAGAATGAGGTGGACACGTGGCTGAGGGTGATGCTGTCAATGCAGAGGTGCTTTGAGCAGGGGATTCTTCATGTAGATTGAAGATTCATCCATAATATTTAAAATATATTGAATACAAGTCAACTGTCTTGCCTGGCAGTGGTGCTGGAGGTTGCACCCTGCACGCACATTCATCCTAACCTTAAGCACATTCACGCTATAAGCATGTAAGCACATACCATGACATAAACAGAGGTTAGCTCTGGTTAGCTTTAATGTGTTTACCAAATTCCAAATTCTCCCCAATAGATTTTATGGTGGTGTTCAACACGGTCCTCAAGGGGCCCTTATCCTGCAAGTTTTTGTTTCAGCTCTACTCTCTACTCTAACAGCTGATCCTTAAGACCTGCACACTGTCATGTACACATGTCATGTTCAGGTACATCCTGTTCCAACCAGTCAGGACTGAGCCCTTAACTGGATCAAGTGTGCTGGAGTAAAGTTGGAACAAAAACTTGCAGGACTTAGTTTGGGATCACTGCTTTAAAATTTGGCATTGGCCTAAGGTTGGCACTAGAGAAAAGGTCAAGATGACACCAAAACTGGCATACTACATGCTCTTGGTAGCATGACCAAATTTTATGGAATTCTGACCAGTAGTTTGAGATATATCATGCCAATCCAGTCATTAGATTTAATGAAGACAAAATAAACAGGGGATATGCTCTAGATAATAATAATAATAATAATAAATTTTATTTAAAGGCGCCTTTCTTGGCACTCAAGGTCGCCGTACAGGACACATTTAAAAAACATCAGAACACGTTTAAGATGTTATCATTATTATTATTATTACTAATAACAATACGTTTCAGTGCAATATTTTTATGGAGTTATAGTTTCTTCAGGCCCAGGGTGTGTGGCCCAGTACCGGGAGACCCCCTGGGATGAGGAGAATTACCTCCTATTGTGAAATACTCTCCACCCTGCTGCTACGATGTTTCTGCTGTTTACACTGTTTATTCTGTAGTTTACACTATTTTGTTTTATCTATTTATTCTTTCTTGCACTCATTATTATTTAGCTTTTTTTTTTTTTTTTTTTTTTTTTACGCACTAGTTATATAGATTATATTTTATTTATTTAAACTGCCCCACAATTCCATCTCTGTTGTAATCCGGAAGCCAAGCAACGACATTTCATTGTAAAAAACTCACTGCTGTGTTTTTTTTGTGCAATGACAATAAAGAAAGTCTAAGTCTAAGTCTAGTAGTAGTAATAGTAGTTAGTAGCAGTAGCAGCAGCAGCAGTAGTAGTAGTAGTACAGTTGTCCCTCGCTATAACGCGGTTCACCTTTCACGGCCTCGCAGTTTCGCGGATTTTTTTAGTGCAATTTTGCATGCTTTTTTTTTTTTTTTTTTTTTTTTTTAACAGCGCATTGTGTTCTGTGTCCTGATTGGCTAAGGGACTGTAGACCATTGTCAATCAATCTCCTCCGTGCCGTGTCTCCTGTACAGTACAGAATGCGTTCATTCTATAACACTGGACTTATTTTTCTACGAAGGTTTGAACTTTGAGAGTGTTTAAACAAGAGAGAAAAGTGAGAAAATGTTAATGCCTGTCTGAGAAAAGTGTACAAAGTGTGTAGTGAGGGGTTTTACAGCCTTAAAACATCTATAATAATTGTAAAAAATAAAGCTGACTACTTCGCGGATTTCGCCTATTGCGGGTTATTTTTAGAACGTAACTCCCGCGATAAACGAGGGACCACTGTAGTAGTATTCAATTCAATTCAATTCAGTTTTATTAGCGTCGAATCATAACAAAATTGATCTCAAGGCACCTTACAGAGATCCACCAGATATTGGCCAAATCCATGGACCAAAAGCTCCCTTAAGAGGAAGCACAGGGCGACAGCGGCGAGGAAAAAACCCTTTTAACAGGGCCAAAAGCCTCGAACAGAACCCAGCTCTGGGTGGGCGGCCATCTGCCTCGACCGGAGGGGTTGAAAGATGAGAGAGAGAGAGAAAGAGAGAGATGAGGGAGGAGCAGATTGCAGGACTTAAGGCCCGCTTCCACCGCAGGAACTTGGGGGTAATTTTACGGGGCCGGGGCCGTTGTTGCATGTCTCCACCGCAGGAACCACCCCGAAGGACGATAGAACGATGCAAGTTCAGCAGAGGGCTTTATAGTAATACAGTGGTGATAACAGCAGTGACGACAATACTAATAGTGTTGCAACAATAGCAGGTGCTTTGTCATCATGATTGCTGTCTTTATTTCTTAATGTTATGTAATGTAATGCAAGATAAAGTTTTTATGTAAAGTGAGGCAGAAGATAGTTTTGTGTCACAGGAATGTGTGTGTGTGAGTGTGTGTGTGTATGTGGTGAATCAAAATATTATTCAGTAGACCCATTTGGAGTCGTAAGATAGATTTACCTATCAAATCTATCATTAATCAATCACAGTGAACTTAGGAGATGACAAAAAGGTTTACAAAGTAATTTCTGAATGAAAATGAGAACCTCTTGGCCATGTAAAGGTTATTTTCCTTATTGGTCTCAGTGATTTAAATGCCTTTAATCATTTAGGTCTAATTCAGTCTATTCCCTAATCCCTAAAATTACTTTCATGTGCTCTTTTATGTTTAATGAAGGATTTCCTGATGATTGCAGTCATTTTATTGCCTAAATCTGATGAACAGCTGCTTTGGATATTACTCATTCTTCACTTCCTATAAGAAAACATGTACCGCTTTGGAATTGAACCAAGTGACAGTAAATCTCAAAAGTAGGCCAAAGTTATCACCTGATAATCACATGGATTTTGAATACTTGAGGTTGTGGATCACTATAAAGAGGGAAAGACATATTTTCATACATCAGAAAGATGAAGAGAGGCAATATTTACTGTACAGTCAACTTAGTCTCTTGTCTTGTACAATATTATAAGTTGATTTGCCTGGTGAAGATTTCTCTCTGATGTCTCCACCCCCATCAGAAACCCAAAGTGGCCCCTGCCCCTCCAAGAAGACCCCCTCCCAAAGTGGCACCGAACCCCATCAGCCCCAGGTGCTCCAGGACTGGTGAGAGCTGTTTACCTCAGTCTCGCTGCTGTGAACCATGTGCCACCTGCCACTGCCGCTTCTTCAATGCCATCTGCTTCTGCCGGAAAACCAACTCGCAGTGTGGGAGGAAAACATAAAGAAGGACGCCAACACGCCAAAGAAAAGGGGCAAAAGCGGACAGAGGAACACATACATGCACATAAACAGAGGAAACACCCACAGTGCCACATTTGTGCCAAAACTGCACATCCAGCCACCTCAGCACACAGAGTGAAGCAACATTTGGATGTATGCAGTATGCATGATCTCAGGCGAAATTAATCTCTGCAGATAATTGACACACATCGGAAGGAAACTCAATCGACTTTTTAAATACCTCGTGTGAAAGACAGCTGTTTTGCACAAACTCTTCACCATATATTGTCACATGAATCCAGTTAATATCCACCCAGTCTTCTCTGAAGTCTGTTGAACTATATTTATTGTTGTTGTTTTTATTGCATTTCACATGTAAAATGTCTTATATAGCACATCTGTTTTTGACTGCAAATAGATTGATTTTCTGTTGTATTCTTTTAGAGTGTAGCCTCATAGAGTTTACTAACAAAATTGTATAGAAAGTGTTTTTTGTTTGTTTGTTTGTTTGTTTGTTTTTTAATACCCACAATGATAATCAGGCAACCACAATTTAATAAGCCTTTGAATGTCTTCAGGTTATATGCTACATAAAATAACTCAGTTGTTTGACAAGCTTTAGTTCCAGAGACAGGCACAAAATCATCTAAATGTATTGTGCTACAAATTATAAATATTCATTTTAACAAGTTTATTAAAATGAACTGCAAAATGCTGTTGTTTTAAAAAGTGAGAAAATATATCCTGGGAAAAGGGATGTCTGCAGTTTGTGTTTCATGATTTAAAATATGAGAATATGAGTTCCGATTCTCACAGCGCTCATAAAACTCTGATTTGAGAGAATGAGGCTGATGTGGCAGACATGGTTGACTACACTTAATGATATTTCTTGAAAAGATCACCATTTATCATTTGAGTCTTATTACCCCCTAGTCTCTTTTCCATAATATTCGAATGCTTTCGAGAGCGTCCACCCTGCAGCCTGTTAAACTTACTTGTGTCTAGATGGTAACCCTGGATTTGAAAAACTCTTGCACATGTGCACTTGATTCAGCACAGTAGCACTTGACTCTGCCCTAACCTTAACCTTAACCTTAACCTTAACCTCAACCAGAACCTTAACCTAACCATAAACCTAGCTCTTAAGCTGTAACCACACTCATCAGAGTTCAAACCTAGAGTTGCAAAAGGGTTACCATCTTGACAGGACCATTAAAATTTTAGTACAAGACTGTCAGGCCACAGTGTTCATGACAACAAGCTAATTGAAGATTGGATGGATGTTAGGGATTTGGTATATAAGAGTGATGGTTGGAGGAACAAGGATAAACAAGCATTGAGTCAGCATTAGTTATTACATTAGTGTCTAATGCCGTGGCTGGAGTTAATTGCTGGGAGGTTTGGAGTAAGCAGCGATCACGACCCAGTCTCATGCTCGCTGGGAGAAAGAGTGGAAATGAAACCAGGTGTGTGAATCCCAAAGTGGGTCTTTGGAAAAGCAGATGGGGAAAAATGTGAGCGAGGAAGCAATGACTGACATTTCTGGAGATGACATAAACAATCAGGTAACCTCAACAATTATTCTGGCAGCACATGGATGCATACCTAATAGTAAAAAAAAAAAAAAGAATCAATAGAAAACTGGTGGACAGATCAGTCGAAGAATAGTACATCAAGCTAAGAGGGAAAGTTGGAGAAATCATATTAGTCTCAAGCATTCACACATTCTACTTTGAATATTTGACATATTCCTATAAAATACTGAGGCAGATTGTAGAAAATTAGGAGAATTTAGAAAAGGTTTGTTATTCTTTTTCCCCTTCCCTTTTCAGTCCAGAGACAAACCGCACATTGTTCCTCAGCTGCAAATACCTCCAGTAGTCCCCTTCATCAGTTACATGAAAACTGTTTCTTCCAGGTGCTCGAGTGACATAAATCTCGGTGGAGATCACTGACGTGTATCATTTTTGACAACTATGTATCCCATAAAAATACTTTTTTCCTTACACAGACTGATGCCCAAATATTTTAAGAGCCCCACTACAACCTATCGCAGGGGTGCCCAAATTCTTCTCAGTGGAGGGCCAAAAATGAATCGGGGTGGAGGGTCACGGGCCAAAACTAGAAATTCATGTTGCAGTGCATTAAATTAAATATGCCTATGATATAACTGTGCAAAATAAACAGTCATACAAAGTAATTTTGTCAGACATTGTTTCACAAAATCATCCACCGCAAAAGGTTGTCCGCTTCTGACAATGATGGAGCCAATCCGATAACTTGCCCGAGTTGCATTCTCTTGTTCAGTTGTCGGCTGGAGAAGGGTACGTTGTTGGGAGGTTAACTTTGATAGCAAGTCCCCAGCCTTCACCTTTCTCTCCTCTCCGGTGTATTTTGAGAACTGATGGGAATGCCGCGTTTCGTAGTGGCGAAGAGATTATATTCTTTTAAAACAGCGACTCTCTGGCTACATATTAAACATACTGCTGTGGAATCAATTTCAGTAAAAAAGTACTCGGGTTCCCAGCTTTTTTTTAAACTTTCTCTTATCCATGTGCCACTGCCATCCACGCTCCGTCCTAGCCTAGCATCTTCTCACTCTCTGGTCACGTGTTCCTACCAGATTTGAGGTGACGGGAGCTCAACAGTGCCATCCTACCCCCAATGTAACACAATGTTAATTTGTGGTCAGGAGAGGAAGTGCAACAATAAATAAACGAAACATTCCAACCGCTGGCAGCGTGAAAATAATTAAAAGTATTAAAAATTCGAGCAAGGGCAGCGGGCCAAAAAGTTGGCCCATGGGCCCCAAATTGGGCAGCGCAGCTGTCGGG
The DNA here is from genome assembly GCF_902150065.1 of Myripristis murdjan. Taxonomy (NCBI): domain Eukaryota; kingdom Metazoa; phylum Chordata; class Actinopteri; order Holocentriformes; family Holocentridae; genus Myripristis; species Myripristis murdjan. The sequence goes on along the minus strand of NC_043999.1, from coordinate 22,849,228 downwards.
TTGCTTTCATCGCTATTAAGATGCATGAGGTGTGACTTTCCCTTGAATGCTACGTGATCTGAATGTATTAAGTGTGCTAAACTATTTTCTGGTCTCAAATCAAAAACTTTCATCAGGATTTTGCAGTCTACATCATACTAACTGGTCTAAAACGTCCTGGATCAGTGCACATCAGCACGATTGGCCCATGGTATGGGTCCTATTGAGGAGTCACACTCCTCCAGATCTTCAGCTATAACTGGATCCCCATCAGCTATGCTCCCCACTGATTTATCTATTTTATGAAAGAAGCCTGGATCTTCCATATTCAGAACATAGATATTACACAAATTAACTTTGATAGCGCTAATTTTGGCCTCCAGACATATTCTTCCTCCTTCGTCCTTTTGCTCTTTTGTAATGACAGCATTGAGCTTCTTATGAACCAAAATGAGTTATGATATTTATGATTTATTATTTCTTTTTATGGAACTTTCTGCATGCTGAGAACTTGTAAAGTGAAAGGGGGAAAATGAATACAAAGGGGAAAAATGGCCCAGCTGCCTGTCAAAATCCAGGTAAACAATAACATAATAATCCCTGTGCAGAACCCCTTCAGAGCATGGAACATTATATAAGACCCTCATACAGAACCTTACACCCAGTCCCTGCCTTTCTCTTGTTCCTGACAGAATCACCACAAACACGATCCTTAAGAGAAGATGTCTTGAACCAAGTATATAAAGTAATATAACTGAGAATCGTGTCCTGTCCATGCTACCGTCCCGCTCCATTAAACAGTTGCATAAATTGTGATCCAATGTAGTCATCTACTGACCATATTGTCCGTCTTCTGGGTAAAAGCTCAAGTGGCCTCTGGTGAATATCTCCACTCATCTGTCTTCTCCTTGTTAATAAAGTCTATTGCCTCTTGGTGATCTGTAAACTTTGTTTTTTCTCCCTCCTTGTAAAGCACAGCTCAGCCGGATACACGAGGGTGAAATGCACATCAGGATTGTGAAGCTTCCAACATGAACTTTGAACTTTTGGGGAAAAAAAACAACACCTTGCAAGTTCCCCCGATTATATTCTTCTTGTTTCTATATTTCTCCCCTGTGGAGGCTAACACTCACTCCCACTCCAGAAAACAGAAACCATATGATAGTTGGTCTGTGTGGCCAGCCTTGTTTGAGCGCTGGTATCGGGGCTTGGCGCACTCATTCCAGTTCAACCTCCAAGGCTTCAGGGATAATCTTCAACACACATTCTTCTGGTTTAATAGTTTTCAAGTGTCACCCTAAGAGACTGATGAGCATCTGTCTCTACTAGCAGCATCTTCAACGGCCTGATGCAGATCCGCACAGTTTTCAGCACTTTGGTCTGCTGTTTGGAGAAGCTCATCTTTTAACTGAGAGAGTCGGCTTTCTGCTTCATCGAGCCGGAGCAGGATTCTGTTCCGTTCTGTTCTGTTCATAGCCCAGAATTGGCATCCTTTTCTATAATATCTGCTTGTAAAGCCGCTAAGAGCTTCCTAACTTGCCTCACCTCTTCTGTGGCCTTTGTTGCACAACCGCTGTAGTTCCCGTAACACTAAATCACCAGATTTTTCAGCTCCGTAAAAGTGTTAAACTATCACCTCTAAAAGTTGTACCACATCCCCTCAGGTTTAACTAGTGTTTTTAAAATTAATATCAGAACTCTGATATAATTTGTCCTAGCTTTTACCCAGCCACCAATTTCCATTTATTTCACACTACTATATGAAAATTAGCTTCAGAGACTTCAAACCTTCTTCACACCACTAGTCTATTCCAGATGGAGCGGTGTAAAGCACGCCGCCACTGGACCCTGGAACAGTGGAAACGTGTTCTGTGGAATGACTACTCACGGTTCTCTATCTGCCGGCCTGATTGACGAGGAGAACATTCCCTGCCTGACTGCATTGTGCCGACTGAAGTTTGGTGGAGGAAGGATAACACTATGGACTTGTTTTTCTGGGATCAGCCTCGGCCCCTCAGTTCCAGTGAAGGGAAATCTTAATGCTTCAGCTCACCGAGACATTTTGGACAATTCTCTGCTTTCAGCTTTGTTGGACCAGTTTGGGGAAGGTCCTTTTCTGTCCCAGCATGACTGAGCCCCAGTGCACAAAGCAGCTCCATAAAGGCATGGCTGGCTGAGTTTGGTGTGGGAGAACTGGACCAGCCCGCACAGAGCCCCGACCTCAACCCCATCCAACACCTTTGGGATCAACTAGAACGGAGATTGTGAGCCAGGCCCTCTGGTCCAACATCAGTGTCTGACCTTACAAATGCTCTTCCAGATGAACAGGCAAAAATTCCCACAGACACACTCCAACATCTGGCAGAAAGCCTCCCAGGAGAGTGGAAGCTGCAAAGGGGGACCAACTCCATATTAATGCCTATGGATTTAGAATGAGATGTCATAAAAGCTCCTGTAGGTGTCATGTGGAGTTCGCCCAGTACCGGTACTTTTGTTCATATAGTGTACGTGAAATCTTTAACCCTACATTATTTGCAGATGTGAGTAAATTGTAGTAAATGACCTAGATATTCAGTCACTGGTATTATTATATATCATTTTATTTCATTCATTATCATTGTTATTATTAGTAGTACTGATATTATTATTGTTTAATTATTATTATTTATGAATGTATTGGCCATAGAGCACTTATGGCCAATACATTAATTACAAACAATTTTTGGTACACTTAACAGGTAAACTGATCAATGTAACAACCTCCTGAAAAGTTGTTGTATTCCTTTAAGGCAGGTCATTTCTGTCAACTGTGTGTTTGCAAAATATGTTTTTAGGAGTAAAGAAAAAAATGCTTGTTTGTCTTTGATGCCCATTAATTTTCTGAATGATATGTTGTGCTTTAACAAGTTCAGGAGTCATGCAACTCAACGTTTTGTAAATCACAAATTATTTGATTAATTAAAATTAGTTATCAGCAACTAAGGTTACAAACAATCTTTTCTCTGGATACTTGGCTTATATGGCAGCCACACAGCAGGTTTCGGACTATAAGAGCAGCACATAGCAGCATCAGAAGAGAGGCAGAGAGATGGGACACAGGAGGGTTATATAAGCCATGCAACACCTTACGAAATTGTATTGACAATTACCATTATTAATCTTTCTTCATTCCAACTGCTTTAAACTCCATTTCCAAGCATTTTCAAAGGCTGTGAGAAAAACACCTCTAAAACCATTGCAGTTGCATGGCTTTGATATGGTTTACTGTAGAGACTGAATGCTGCAGCCTCTCAGCTGGTTGCGATGCTCCATATGGTTATGGAATGATGTCAGGATATGGGTTCAGGATGTCTGTCCTGTTTAAGTGCCTCTCAGTATTAAAAATAAACAATGATTAAAAAAAACTGCTACTATTAATTTATATTAGTTAATGTGTGGATTGAGGGAAAATAACCTACCGTTTATTATTCTACTTATTGGGAAACCTTAGTCACAAAGTGTTAGTGTTAAAGAGTAATCTCATGGGTAGGGCAGTATTTTCACCAGCTAATGCCTGAGTGTCAGCCTGCACATACAACTGCTGTACATACTGTACTGTACATTATGTACAGTACAGACAGGGTTTGTGTGGGTTCCAGTAGAATCAACGTGAGACATGTTGTTTATATACTGTCCTGTTGGAATTATTATGAAATCTTGAATCCAGGCAATGTAACGTTGAGATATAATGACAGTTTCCCTGATGTTGTGAAATGTAATAAAAGCATGGATACAGAGAACATTTGTATATGTCAAACCTCTACAAGCAGTTGGAAATATACAGCAACAAGGAGACACAGAGCAGAAACTGGAACTAAAACAATCAGGCCTTAATTTGTTCAATGTGGTACTAATACAGTGGAGAAAATAGTTTTAGTTGACTGCTCTGTGGTTGAGGTATAGTGCAGCAGCTTCTTCCCCCACATTAAACAATGATGCAATCAGCCCTTCCTTTGCCAAGCTCAGTTTACTGAATTTCGTTTATTTAGTGCCACATGCTGTGCAGCTCACATTGATTATGTGGACAATGTTATTGAGCCATGGTGCTAAGTGTGTCTAATATGACTGAATGGAAAGCCTTTGAAGAAACCAGAAACCATTCTGGACATCTGGGCTCAGAATGAGAATGAGCAGGATTGGTCATTGCGGTTTGTTATCGCAACATTCAAAGCTGGCTGTAGACGGACTGAAATGACCACCGAAAATGTAAAACATTCCAGGCATTTCAAATGGTGTTTCATCTCACTGTACTTCCTTTTTTCCGTCGTTCACATCCGTGATTTTTGGAGCTTTCTTTCAATCTCACACTGCGCTCTGTGATTGGCTGGGAGCTATACACCCATTGCCCAAAGGCTGACACCCAGAGGAGTGCTGAGCTTAGGAAAACCACACCAACACACACTTCTAGTGCCTCACAAGTGGTGACTGAGAGGGATGATTTATACATTGTTTAGGAAAATGCTATTCTGCCTTTAAGTAAGTCCCATACAAACCTGTCTGATCCTGACCTGAGATCAGTAGTTGTTGGCAGCAGAGACTTTTTTTTTTTTTTTTTTTTTTTTTTTTTTTTAAGGCTGCCTCATTTTTCATACCAAGGACCTTCAAGTGGATACACATCCCATCTAAGAGGATGTTGCCAATTAACTGCGTATATTTCAACTAAAGGAAGAGTGAAACCTATGATTAAAATGCCAATGCCTTTACATTCTTTTGCAATGCCAGTTAATAATAAATTAGATAATAGTGATGATAAATCAGTCCTCAAGACACCTGTGATTCCCATGACATTCTTCAGTGGTCTCTGCACCCTATCCAACACAGGATGTTTCACAGATGATTGTGGACTCTGTTTGCTACTGTTTTTGCCCTGTTTTGTCTTTTGTTTTAACTGAATTCTTCATAAAGGACCTTTGCCACCCACTGAGGAGCAAAAACACATGATTGACATGGACGTAGTCTGTGCTGGCAGCAATAAACAAAGTCCTTTATGAGCAGGTCAAAAGGTCACAGCAGTAGGGTGTACAGACAGGGGTGGAGCTACCCAACAAAGATTATGAAACCTAAATTGCTGTACATTAAGTACTGTTAGAAAGGTTAGATGATTAAAGCATTGCATGGTTACATGATATGCCTGTAAGGGGTGTGAGTGATGTGTGTGCTCGTGGGGGGATTTTTCCACTCATGCAGTCATTTATGGTTTAGAGTTAAGATTGGGGTTAGGATAAGGTTATATTTATAATTAGTTGGCCATGTTAAAATTAGAGTACAGCTGTGAGATCAGAGTACAGATGTGAATACAATGTCCCCACAACAACAACAACAGTAATAATAATAATGATGATGATCAAACGTGCGTGTGGCTGGCAGCTAGTGTTCTCATCGTATTGTTGCGATGAATAATTTGTCTGTCATTTATTTTGCCAGTGATATCAGTCAAGGGCATGTGTGCACACCGGCAAAGGAAAACATTGGCATCGAAAACATTTTGCACACCATAATCTGAATGATGTTGGGTAGTTCAGCAGAGCAGTCCCATACACAATTTACTGAGAGACTATACCTAGCCCATGTATATCTATCTGACTATTTGTCTATCTACACACACACACACACACACACACACATTTGTGGTTTGCTGACAAATATTAAACAAAATAGCCAGCATCACGGACCCCATGTTTAAATATACAATTTGATAATTATTTCTTGTACATTTAACATATTTTTTTGCTGATTTTTTGCAACTTTTTTTGATTTTCTTGTACCCCCCCCCCCCCCCCCCCCCCCCCCCCCCCCCCCCCCCCCCAAACAAAATCACTGACCCAGCTGTGTGTGTGTGTGTGTGTGTGTGTGTGTGTGTGTTCTCCTTCTCCAAAATCTGCAAATTGAGGATCTGTCTTTCACTTTTGTGGTAGCCATTTGCCAACAAAAAGGAAAAGTATACACCTTGAATAGCACAAGCTCTTAAAGGTCTATATCTTCATTTACAAGCAGGATAGAATTTTTTTGGTCTTGATATAAAAGCTACAAATCAGAGGACGTCTGGTCACGCTTGGCAATTATGTGTAGTGCACCTGTCACTGCTCTAAATCAGTCTGAAGAAATTAAGATCTTGATCATGGGCCTTTTAGCAGTGATATAAAGCTACTACAGGTATGTTTATGCTTACAAATACAGGGCATAAACTGTAGAATCTGTTATAACACAGTGAGTTAAATTGATGGATGAGACCACTGAAATAATAAGGTGAGATGAGAAGGTATTATATCACCGCCTGGGAGGTTTTGGAAATTCCAGTGTTTGTTTCACTGTACATGAAACACATGAACTCACAAAAAGGGTATAATTAACACCTTTATCTTATCACCTTTAGCACTAACACTGTAAAGAGTTCGCACCTTTCCAGTATTCCCGATGGGAATTACAAGGTAAGAGTGCCGGTGTCATACTCAAAACACTGAGCGGCTGTACATACTGTACTATACAGTTCAAAAGCTCTCTGATGCAGATTCGCATACAGTAAATTTTGTGCCCCACAGCTCAGTTTAATCTCTTTCACATATTTTCCTTATGGTTTCATAGGTTCTCAGTTTGCACTTTTGCTCCCGGGATATCCATTTTTACAAAGCTCTGACTTCATATGCTCCCAATCCTCTTGAAATCTATTGCTTGCAGAGAACAGATGGATTCAGGTTAGTTGTCTGCCTCATGAAAGTAAGACGGGTTTCACCACCAGCAGCCAGCACACACACAATGGACATTTCCTCTGACAGCTCTGCACAGAGCAGTTGCCATCATTCCAAATTTCAGTGACAGCCTGACACAGGTGTTGCTAACAAGCCATATAAAAGGACTGCATGCAAAACCCATATGTATTCACTCTGTATTCTAGCCCACACTGATGCAGGGATAGGGGGGCTACTTTGAGGAAGGCAGTAGGGGAGCATCAATAAAGTGTTGCATGTTGGGCTAGATTGGATAAGTCTGTTCTGACTGAGGTGGTTACATGGGGAATTTTTACTCTAATTAGGCTTCTATTCTGATTATTCCTGGAATATTGGGGTCCATATAAACACAGCTATTGACCGGAGAAAGATTGAACTGAAAACAGGACTTATATACAAACTGAACTAATTAACAAGGTGTAAGAAAACCAGAGTAAGAAAACAGTCCAAGGTGGGATCCACACAAAGCTTAGTTTCCAACTCTCAGCCTGGGAAAAAAAAAAAAAAAAAAAAAAAAAAAAAAAAAAAAAATATATATATATATATATATATATATATATATATATATATATATATATATATATGTGTGTGTGTGTGTGTATGTATGTATATATATAGCATTCATCTCTGGCTTAAATGCAAAATTGCTAAGCGCTGATTGAATTGCGGGCTGTTTGAGCGGCAAAAGATGTGGTATAAGCACGTAATGTATCAGTGACCTTATCCAACAATGAGGCCCATGTAGACTGAACTACCAAATTGCATGTTTACCTCACCTAAATTGACCCTCACCAATGCCCTAATTTCATAGAGCATCTTTAAAAATTATCAGCAAGTTTTTTTTCTAATGTATTCAGACTCTGTTAAAGACATTTAACATGAACTCCTAACATCATAATAAATGACCTGGGGCAGTGGTGGTTCTCAAATGGGGGTCCCCCCAGAGGTACGTTGCAGTACTGCAGGGGGTACATGAGATTATTTTGAAATGTTAATATAAAAAAAAAAAATAATGCATAAGTCTTAAAATAATTATCCCATGCTACAAGTTCAATAAAAATGTAAATGTTAAGTTTGCTAAACTACATCTTATATTCAGTATTCTCTCCGGATTTCCTGAAGGTGTCAAATGTGTGTTTGAGGTTTAAATCTGCTGCCGTGGCCGTCGAGTGAGGACGTTTGTTCACTGTGACAACGAAGACAAAAAAAAAATCCAGAAAATATATTTGTGGTTGAAACGTAGCAGCTATGCAGCTGAAGACAAGGAGAAAGAAGAGAAAAAGAAGCAACAACAGAAACAAAAATATAAAATATTGTATCAGTTTTTTTTTTTTTTTTTTTTTGCGTGGGTCAGGGGGTACCCTGCTGAAAAAAAAAAAAAAATTCAAAAGGGGTACATCGTTGAAAAAAGTTTGAGAACCACTGACCTATGGAATCCATGCTGAGTTGTCAGCAAGGGGCTAAATATCACTCCAAAGTTAGACTAAATTTTGTCAGGGGAAAAACTGACATCCTTGACCTCTGACCTCCAGATCTCTGAATGAAAATTGGTTCTCTGGGCAGCCACGGCTCTCCCCTTTGCAGACATGCCCACCTTATTCTAACCCCAAGCAGTTTGGGCAAAAACCATGCAAGTTTTTGCATGCTAAAATTGTGAATTTGTGCAGACTGAGGGCCTAAACAGTCTTGGAGCTACCGTATATAAATTGTGTTTGACTGTAAAGTGACTGCTGTGGATTCTGTGATCCAAGTTTCATTCATGTGTGATGATGTTACTACTCATAGCAGCCATTTCATTGAAGTTTCAGTGTAGCTGACCATTTTTAGGAATTCTCCAGTGGTCAAATTTTGTACCAAATCTGTGTAACAAATGATATCAACCTAAACATTGCTGCAACAACTTATGACACATATTTGAACATGGGAATTGCTTAATATATACTTCCATGGTAATATATGCACTTATGCACTCTAAATAAATAAATAATTAAATCGGCAACTAAAAAAATCAATGCTTATTACAGTGAGAATATTGTTCTGACACACTGGCTTCCAAATAAATTCCAAATAATTGTTTTGAAACACATTACATTATTATTTAACAGCACAGAGCGACATTTTCTGCTGATGCAGTGTGATTTGAGCTAAAACACTTTAAGACTGGTCTGAATGTAAAATCACTTATAAAACCGGTTGGTTTGCATTATTATTATTGTTATTTCTATGATAGATGTTCAATAAAACAAAACAGTCTTTATAGGAGGGATGGGAGCAGCAGCTGTGCACACAAAGACACATTTAGTAGTTTTCTGACATACACACCTGAGACACTTTTATTGATTGATGACATAATAATTGCAGGGCATAAAATTCAACAAATGAATGATGCATTTTGTGTGTTGTTGCCTCAAGTTCTCTTTGTGTTTGAATGTCACCAGGTGTGCACCTCAGCAGTCAGTCTGTGGATTAACAGAGAACATCGTGTTCTCTGCTGATCCATCAGTTTGCATTCACAGTGACAGAGAAGTGGGCCGATTTGTTGGGAGTCCATGCAATTAGGAACAGATTTGTGTGTAATTTTTAGTCATTTAAATGCATTTTGCAGTTGCTTGGCAGTCAAACTGTGCTGTATTCATTCATGAATATCATTTTGTGGGTGTATTAAATTTTTAAAATTTTTTAGTTTTTAAATTTGGGTGTGTCTGACTAATGCCAAGAACCTAATCATTGCTCTGGGCTAAATAAAGTCTATTGAAAAGAACTCTGTTCAATAGAAAAGATTTCATTCTGTACATTTGACATATGGATTTAGTTTTTGTCTTAATACTCATAGATGCAATAACTTGGGTAAGAGTTGAAAGGGAACAGAGATTTGAATTACGCACCCACAAAAACATCTATTTGGTTTGAGTGAGATGGAATAACAGCTGAGGAGATTTGATCATTAGTGTGCGTGGGATAATGGAGCTCAATCTTCAAAGTTTGTTGCAGATGGTTCAGGAAATTGAAAGAGCAGGGTAATACCTTCTTGGCCAGATGTAAAGGAACGAACCACAGAATGACAAGACTGGGCATGGTACTGGGGCATCACTCATAGGATTTGATCCATTGAGTAGGGAATCATTTTAGTGGCCACAAAGCATTTATAGCACAGTGACAACACGGTCATTTAAATGCATTTTGCAGTTGCTTGGTAGTCAAACTGTGCTCCAATTTTGTGTAATGTTGTTATGTAATTAATAGAAAGCACAGTATTTTTGTCGGTTTAAGGTGTCATCAAAGCTGTTGTTTGGAATTTTTACACATAAACAATGTCTTTACATTAAATACAATGCCAAACAAGTTTGCAGAATGATGATTAAGTCTATTGTATGTTGTGAACGTGGTGTCTGGGGCAACCTTCCCACAATTCATCTTAATGATTTGTTTCAGGTCAACCACACCTCACAATTTCAACTGGAATTGGAAAACTGAAATCATAGCATGGCTTGTCTGATGACGCTATGACTTTCTGAAATTACTAAATGATTTCTAAAAAAAAAAAAAAAAAAAAAATCCTCCTGTTTTTCTCCCTGCAGGTGTAAATTGAAAGTAATCTGGAAATGTACTTTTCTGCTACATTTCCTGCCTGTTTCAAGAGGGAACTAAATCACACAGAGTCGGTGTGTTCCGTAGTGCAGGTTTAATGCGATATTCAACTTTTTTGCTTTTTTGCATTATCAGTATAACGATAAATAAATAGGATATATCAAAACGTATCAGTGCATGTCTGTCTATAACCCTCTGTGTTCAGGCCCACATCCCCTTGTTTGTCCTAATTGGCTTTTCAGTCATGTTTAGGACATTTTGGGGCATGTACCATTTGCTGTGGTTGTGGCCAGCAATGAGTCAGTAGTGTCCATCAAGTTAAGAGTAGTGGCCACAAAGCATTTAAATCACAGTTACAACATATGGAAAGAAGCTGTGGGAAAATAGTGCACAGCGGTTTCTATGTTGCAACCCATAGAAAGTATGGCTTTGTTCAAACTGCAGGCAAATCAGATCGATGTTTCTCAAATGAGACCTTTAAGACAGACTGTCTGCTCTGTTATTTGCAAGTGATCAGGTCAGATTTGTGTGTCCAGACATCCACTGACCCATCTGCATGGGTGGCTGAGGTAACAACAAAGGCGTCAGTAACTACGTATGTTTGAAATCCGATTTGAGGGGCCAGAGTGACGGGACTGAGGTGCATCTGTAGAAATCCAATCAGAATCATATTTCAAACCACCTCCAAATGTGGTTTGGAGGTGGCAATTTGCAAAAATCACATTTCAGGTGGCTTTTGGCTGTCCAGACTTTCTGAAATCAATCTGGATACAGTCTGGATATGACAAAAAATTGATTTGGGCTGGCAGTCTGAACAAGACCTATCAGACAGCTCATCAAGTGCTGAGAGGGAGGAGGGCAGGAATAACAAGACACTTCCAGCTTGAAGGAGAAAAGTTGCAGCTCTGACTGCAGCAACTGCCAACAAGTTTTGGCTGCAAAAGGAAATTTTCTGAGAATATACAGGAGTCCTGTTGGTCTGGGGAGGCATATATTGCTCCAACATTTTCATACCTAACGCAGTTCAGAGGGAAGAACCGCTGTGCCTCCGCTCCTGCTTGGCAGCAGAGTGAACGTAGCCTGTGGAGATGTGCTTCCACAACCAGGCTCTTTTCACTGAGCCTGTGTGTTGTCCAACTTTAGTTTAGCATCAGATGCAATGTTCGGCTTGTCAGTTGTTGCACACTGACTGTTCAGAGACAGTAGTGTTTTTAATTTATGTTGAGATTTTACAGTGCGACTGATAGCGTTCTTTCTGTGTAACCAGATTAGAGAAGGGAATTTCCCTATGGAGAGCAACATGTTTTACGCTTCAAACACCTTGTAACTGTCATAGCACTTGTGCATTTCATTGTGGATGTATTAAATGTTGTTTTTTAGATTTGGGTGTGTCTGACAAATGCCAAAAACCTAATCATTGCTCTGTGCTAAATTAAGTTTATTGAAAAAGACTCAGTTCAATAGAAAATATTTCATTCTCTACATTTGACATATGGATTCAGTTTTTGTCTTAATACTCATAGACGCAATAACTTGGGAAAGAGTTGAAAGGAAAGAGAGATTTGAATTACGCACCCACAAAAACATCTATTTGGTTTGAGTGAGATCTAATAACAGCTGAAGAGATTTGACCATTAGTGTGCGTGGGATAATGGAGCTCAATCTTCAAAGTTTGTTGCAGATGGTTCAGGAAATTGAAAGAGAAGAGTAATACCTTCTTGGCCAGATGTAAAGGAACGAACCACAGAATAACAAGACTGGGCATGGTAGTGGGGCATCACTCATAGGATTTGATCCATTGAGTAGGTCATCATTTTAGTGGCCACAAAGCATTTATGTCACAGTGACAACATATGGAGAAAAGCTGTGGATAAATAGAGTACACTGAAGCTAAAAATGCAGCAAACACCAGCCCATTCGAAAATAAAGCACACAACAGCAGTGTTTTCTATTAAAGGTTTATGAAAGGGCTAAGAAGTGACACAGAACTAATGAGTGTTCTGCATAACAGGCTGAATGCTAGTCAGTCTGCTATGATTTCTATGTAGCAACCTCAAAACCAACTACAAATCAGACAGCTCATCAAGTGCTGAGAGGGAGGAGGGCAGGAAAAACAAGACACTTCCAGCTTGAAGGAGAAAAGTTGCAGCTCTGACTGCTGCAACTGCCAACAAGTTTTGGCTGCAAAAGGAAATTCTCTGAGAATATACAGGAGTCCTGTTGGTCTGGGGAGGCATATATTGCTCCAACATTTTCATACCTAACGCAGTTCAGAGGGAAGAACCGCTGTGCCTCCGCTCCTGCTTGGCAGCAGAGTGAACGTAGCCTGTGGAGATGTGCTTCCACAACCAGACTCTTTTCGCTGAGCCTGTGTGTTGTCAGGCTTTGTCTCAGTTTAGCACACTATCTGCTTGGAGACAATTGTGTTATTAGATTTTCCAGTGGACTGATACTGTCCTGTGTTGAGGCATGGCGGTGGAGAGTCAGGTATAGCACCAGGAGTAGAAAAAACATGGTGGATTCTCGTTGCTCATCTCCTGGCATTGAAACTGTAATGGCAACTGGTTTTAAAAGGAGTGCATACTGATTAAGTCTTTGAATTGATTTAACCTCTTCAACCCTGCCAGCTCCATCAGTGGGTCCATCATTGCTGCACAGCTTTGCCCAAACCCACAGAACTTTATTTTAAATTCTAATGGTTTCCCAAGATCCCAAATATGTCCAGCTGAATTCCAGGGAAATGTTTTTAAAATAATGTACAGTACATTCAAATATTTTCTATATGATATAATGGTACAGCCATAAAACAATGGCATCTTTCTGGAAGTCAGTAACAAGAGTAAATTTAGTTTTGTTAACATGGATTTTAAACAAAGCTGTAAGTATGTGTAGGTGGTCTTCAGTGTGACGGTTTCACATAAGCCTAATTTGTCTTTCATGGACTCCATAAAATGCATTTTAGGAACTGATTGTTCTTGAATTGGTTGTGGTGTAATAAACTTTTCCCAGACTGCTTTTGCTGTCTGCTCTGTAATTTTGAGGACACATTTATCTTCATTTCTATATAAAGGAATAATGATCCCTCTTCCTCTACAGTGAAGATCAAGTTAAATCGTTTCAGGATGCCTTAACAGGATTATAGTATCCAAACAGATGCCATATTCCAGTATTTCATTTGAAATGCAATCAGGACCTCATGCTGTTCTGCACTTAAAGGCCTTTGGTTTTGTTGTTCATTCTTGTGTTATAGGAAATCTAAGTTTCCGATTATTTACATGAATATGATTTATTTTTCTTCAATAGCTCTGGTCTGGTCTGGTCTGTGTTTGCATGGATAGCTTGAAAAATGAAGACTTCACCTGTGGCTCATTCTTTGGGCTAGAGTAAAGAGAGTGGTGAGAAACTGCTTTATTTCCCATGTGTAGTAGCCTTGTCAGAATGTTCATGTGTGTGCATGCAAATCTCCACCCCCCAGAACTTTAAAATGGCGTGTTTCTAGTTCTTGGTTAGGGATCATTTCATTGTGGTAATACTGAGACTCAGAGGCAGGAATGTATTTTCTATTGTGCATCTCTTTGTCTTTATGTTGGCTGCACCTCAAGACCCACAATAAGTTGCCTTACACCACACTAATACATACATTTTAAATAACAACACCAAGGTTTTTAATTTTTAATTTGTAGAGATTTCATTGTAACTGTTATCTAAAGAAGGAGTGCACACATTTTAGTTAATGTTGTATGGTAAATTCTCTTTAAATGCATTTCTCATGTTACTAATATATATTCCTCTGTTTTTTAGTTACCTTCTGCCACCCACTGCTGGCAACCACACTTAATTAGCACTTGGAACAGCTGGTGGCAATAGGGAGGCAAACTGGAAGGAGCCATCCTCCTCTGCATCGAGAGGGATGTGCCTGATACTTGAATTATTGCTGGACTTGTTGGCTGTAAGGACAGGCTTCAGCAGGTTATAAGTTCACTTGTTGTGTTTGTTGTATTGTCTACTTCCCTCTAATGTGTCATTAGGTTCAGCTAGCCTGCAAGTCAGTTTTTGTTCTGTTCAGACTTGTGTTAAGTTGTCTGTGCTGTTGGCCTCATTTATTTTTCGGGCCCTTCATTTATTTATTGTAAATATGTTCTCCTCTTACTGGTTTTTGTTACCGTACCTTTGAAATGTTTTTGGGTAAAGAAAACCCTTATTTTCCAACTCTACCCGTGACTTCCTGTGTTTTTGTCTTGGTCTCTAACAGTCTTGTAGATTTTTTTTAATGGTCGCTTTCAGGCTTTATAATTTGTGAGTTAATCATTTATGATTTTTACCAAATTATTAGACCTTTTATTAGACCTTTATCTCACACAAGCTCCACCTCCTACAGGACTCTTTTGGTATAGTGCTTGCTAATCATAAGTCTGGATTCACCCCTTGAAAATTTGCGTGAGCCAGTCTAGTCAGGGTGTTGACTATTGCGTACGTGCCACTAGGATTGCATAAAAGGCTGTGACATCATCCAGTTCTCTTCAGCAATCGGCAAGTTACCCACTGAGAAGTTGCCATGGCACTGTTTTGAATGCCTCGGCAGCTGTGACAGAGTTAACTGCAGGCTCTAGAGATCATGGCAGCAGCCCACCTGTGGTGTCACTGGGGCTTCTTGAACACCTCAGCCAAGAGAGTGAAGGTGTCCTGTCAGTTCACCCCAGGATTTTGTTTCAGCTCTATTCTTTCAAACCCAATCCATTTAAGGGCTTTATGCTAAATGGCTGAAACATACCTGAACGGGACATACATGAGCCTTAAGTGTCAGGTGTGCAACAGTAGAGCTGGAACAAAAACTTGCAGGACAGAGGGTCCCAGAGGACTGGGGTGAGAACCACTGCTGTACTGGGCTCAGCTTGTGCTCATAGAACGAGGGTTACAATATTGTAATCATCGTTGTTGACTTGATTTACATCGTTTAGTGTACGTGAAGGAAGTTGTAATTAGGGGAGAGTGTGTGGCCACATCTGATTTATACCACATACCACTTACAAAATCAGGTTGTTCTCTGTCCACATAAAAGGCTGAATGGACAAACTCATTTTTGTTCAAGAGCTCATCCTGTGCAGGCTCCAGGGTTTTAGGATGCCTCATCTGAAGAGTTTAGGCTGGAAAATCACAGTCCTCCTTTAAATCACTTCTTACACCTGATGTTTACATCATTTGCTTCTGCAGGGCTGTTTTCTGTTTGACTTTACTGGATATTGTCTGCTTTTGTTGATTATTTTCATTCCCATTAAAGTATTTTACAACCACTTTAAAAATGTTGCCGTATATACAGTTTTACAGTAATCCCTCTGGAACCCTTGCAAAACTGTACAGGAAAAAGATGTTTTTTTTCCTGGAGCTATAAGGGCAGTGTTGGTCATTAATCCTAATATATTGCAACAATGATAGTATTTTAATTTTTCATGCACCTTTGCACATGTTACAATGTACAATAAAAGACTGACCTTGATGTAATATAACACAAGGGTTTTCTTAAAGGTTTGGTTGTTGTAATACAGGAACACAATAAACACAGGCAAGACAGCAGTAACTTACTTTGATCCAGCCATTTTTTTACCATGTGATCTGGCTATATAATTATCTGAAGCTGATACTTCTGGCTAACAGTGAAGATGATACTGCTGTTTTGAGTCAATCATGAAGCATGTTCGCTGAGAGTGTTTCAGTGTACGATTTGAAATTCTATTCAAGCGCCACCATTTTGTTTTTTCTCCAAAAAAGAAAAAAGAAAAGAGAATAAAAAGAACACCATGTTCATAACTATGAGGGGTATGAAAAAGTAGCATTGACTTTAATAAAATGTAGCATTCAATTAAATTTTCGCAAAGCTCAGAATATGACAAGATGTGAGAGGATATATTGTTTTTCATCATGCAAACTTTTTCCATATGTTGTATGCATGCAAGGGCTGACCTTCGAACTTGAATACCCGCCATAAGAGAGAGCTTGGGGCTGCCATGAGTTCATGTTCACCTTCTCAGTTTTCTTCATTTGTGAGAACTGGGAAGCAAAGTGGATTGTGGTAGGCCCGTAGCTGGGAAAATCAAAATGCCAGTATTTGCAAACAGATGAATGAATCTACTGTGAATCTACTCTGTATGCAGGGCACAAATATACTGACATGGTTGTTTGAACATGAACCCTTTTTAAATTGCTGATTATCTAAAAATGGCTTGGCTAGAGGAAAGACAGCACTGTATAGATGAGATCTTCATTTTCTTTTTTTCTTTTCCATGGCTATTTGTTCTTGTGTTATATTACCAGAATGTACTTCATGTGCTCGCTGTAAGTGTAATGAAATGAAATGCTGCTGTATTGAAGCTGTAAGCTTCACTGCTTTGTTACAGCTGAAGTGTTTGCTTTACCAGTATCTTGTAATCCCATGTGGGATGAGCCATTTAAGGGACATGAAATTGAAAAAAAAAAAAAAAATCATTCATTCATTCATATTATCTTTGTATTGTTCCTTTGAATGTAGGGTGGCATGACAGTAAAAAGACAGAGACCATGGCGTCCTCTAGTGGTCTGACAAAGTCTGAGATCAAATAACCACTGACAAACACACACACACACACACACACATACACACACACACACACATTTGCAAGTGCTTACAAATGAATTGTTGTATTTTCCACAGACCAAAACTAGAATAAACACCCCTGTGAAACTCGTTTTAACGGTTCCCTTTAAATTTCCCTTAAAATTTCCTTATAGTACCTTCAAAGTTATAAAAAACTTTTTTTTTGTTATTGGACGATAGTGTTACATCCATACATATTCTGTCTGCTGGTTGCAATGCTTCACTGAAGCTACATCACACTTTAATTGAGCGAAATACTCAATAAGACTGATAAAAGAGTTGTATCATTACAAAAAGATGATGAAAATGTCTGTTAAGTTGGTAATGCTTGGGGAGACATTGTGCTTAGACAGCTTGTGCTCTAACCACTATCACACATGACACATGCTTACGTCTGGTGCCAACAAGATCAGATAAGGGAATTTCCCAATGGGGAGCAGCATGTTTTACACTTCACACACCTTGTAACTGTCATAGCACTTGTGCATTTCGTTGTGGGTGTATTTAATGCTGTTGTTAGATTTGGGTTTGTGTGATAAATGCCAAGAACATAATCGTTGCTCTGGGATACAAAATAAAGTTTTTTGAAAGGAACTGAAAAGAAAATATTTCATTCCCTACTTTTGACATATGGATTTAGATTTTGTTTTAATACTCATAGATGACATAACTTAGATGGGAGTTGAAAGGAAACATAGATTTTGATTACACACCCACAAAAACAGCTGAAGATCATTTCATTGATCATTTATGTGAGTGGGATAATGGAGCTCAGTCCTCAATGTTTGTCACAGTTTGTTTGTTTGTTTGTAAATTGAAAGAGCAGAGCAATACCTCCTTGGCCACAAGAAAAAGAATAAACCACAGAAAAACAGGGCTTTACTGGACATGAGAAAGGGGCATCACTCAAAGGATTTGATTCATTTAAAAGGTCATTATTCCCTCCCTCTGATCTGAAGGAGGAAAGTTGCCTATATCTAAACATTCCTTTTGATCTGTCAGTTTTTCGCATAATGTTCAAGTTCAGTTTCAAGTTCAGACATCTTTATTGTCCCCGAAGGGCAATTGGTTTTACAGCAGGTTACTGCAATACAAAAGACAAAGTGCACAGCAGTTTAACAATGGGGTAAAAGAAACAGCTTATGTAATAAATAAAGTGCTGAGGCAACAAAAATAAATATATATATATATAAATGCATTACTGATGTTCACCACTGGTGATGAAAAACACCAGTACATATCAAAGTCAGGAAAATGCATAGAAGAACACAATAATAAAAGTAGCCTACTATCACAATAATAAGGCAACAACATCACCACCGTCAACATCCTGGTACCGACAACAAGTGAGTCCATTTTTTCAACATAATGATGTTGAAAATGGTGAAGCAGGAATTTTTTCAGCACTGAAACACTGTACTTTAATTACCAGGGTTCTATACTGTTTGTCTGTATATTCATGAATTGACATAAGAAGTGCAATTAAAGAGGGGAAAAGGACATTGAGGATGAAGGTGGAGTTTCCAAAGAGCTCTTATAAGAATGGTAAGGCAACTCAAAAAAATGTTTAAGAGTCTTTCTTTATGCTGTTAGTCCTTCCAAAAACCTTTTTAACTTCTACATGTTTCCCTTACTTTCTGACAAAAACCTTAATGTTTTTGGAAAAGGGTCTGTGTGAGAGGCTAAGTGTTAACACAACAACGCAATGCAAAGCTGAAGCACCCATGAAAGCATTTAATCACCTTGGTTTTACAAGGGTAATAAGACTATTAATGTCTAAATCCCAATCTGCTAATAAAATCACAGGCCAACAGCAGTCTGCATACATGCTATGACTGCAAGATCCATGAAAATATTTTCACATGTTTATTCCAAATGATTTGGGGTTATTGGAAGGAAAATGTGTCTTCTCTGGCCAGGGAAAGAAATCAATAGTTTTCCCTCCTATGTTGTTCAACAGCATCTGTAGGATATCAGTGATGTTTTGTGTGTTGTGTGCACTCAGGGAAGGAGAGGTTAGAGAGGATGAAAATGCAAAAGGTATCACAACCCAAGTTGTCTAATTCAGTTGTACAGAAGACTGCTGTGTTTCCTGCCTTTACAGCACTTGTGCCTCACCTGATCCTAGTGGTTTATTATTGTATCAGGACTGCTGACAGCAATGAAAATGTTTGTAGCTCAGCAAAGAGAATATGGCCTACCTTTGATGTCTGCAGCTGCTGGAGCTGCTAAAAGTAGTGACAGTGGCCCTTGTTTAAGTTTAAGTCAAATGGAATACATTTTTTCACATGAGGTTCAGAGAGGTGACTCACATGTTTTCCATAAGAGGAAAAGAATGCAACATTTTACACTGTTAGCAGTCATTTTGTGCTTTCATCTGTTACTTGCAGATTAGGTATCATCCTCAGGTTTTATTGTTTTGTGTGAAATGCAACAGTTTGATTTATGAGACTGTCCTCCGTCAAAAAATGACCCCAATAAGTTGTTTGCACAAGCAGTTTATTACGACCTATAGTTGGCGATTTTATGGAAAAAGCATTGCAATCTACCGCGTTCGCCAAAATGTGCCTTTGCACTTGTTTGATGATGAGGTGTAGTGTATTGCTTTATTGCTTAAAAATATCATGATTCAAAATTGGGCCCTAATAATTGACTTGTTACCATGCTGTCATCTTGGACCACATCAGCTGAGCTGAGATCAACTCTAGTTAATTTAGAGCTTGCATTTGGTGGCATCAGGGACAAGTTATGAAATGATTCCTGATGTTGATCACCTGTGACAAACAAGCTGATAATAGGTTAGTTAGACCTGCATACCCAGAATGCCACTGATGTAGCAGCAAAAGCCCACAGATGTAAGCCTGAGCACAACAACAGCTGGCTTCAGGCTTCAACATACAGCAGACACTGCAACTATTTCTGGATGAATGTTGGATAAACCGCTGGGTGTATTTTGCACTTAGCTGGAGATGATGAGGTGTGACTGGAAAATTAAATCACAGGCATTTTGGCTTTTCAAATTAAAGCTTGACCTCTGGTGTTTTATATTATTAACAATGAGTGAAGACCTGTGGCTCTCACTTGAATTGCCCTGGGGAACTTAAATTTTATATGCTTTTGAACCCATTTTTATTTGTTGTCTTCTCAATTTCAAGATTGTTCCTTACAGTTTTTTTTTTTTTTTTTTTTAAATAGTTTTCCTTAAAGTTTTTAATCAAGAGAAATCAGAATATTAGAGTGAACGGTGTTTTATTTGCACAGATTCGTTGTTCTCGTCCAGCCAAGGGTTGTATCCTTTCTCATGCTCCATGCTTTTTTGTTCCATGTGAAGTGAATCTGTTATATGTAAGTGTTATAAATGAAAGTCTGCCCGTGCATACTCTCAGTGTGTCATGGTTGTGTAATGTAGTCTGTTTCTGTTTCTCGAGAACAATGTACTATAGTTATCACCTGGCTGCATAATTCCCCCACAGAGATCATAAAGTTGAAGTTGTACATAACACTGTAGACAACACAGGCCTGGGGCTAATGAAGTAAAACCTCCATATTTGCACAAAGACAGTATACCTATTTTACTTTTTTAAATGTCCTCCCTGTGAGTCTTAAACATTATAACGAGTGCCTTCAGTGAAAAAAGGGCAGGAGTCAAATCCCAAACTGTCCTGTTCTGTCATTCAGACGTGGTTCTCTGCCATCAACTCACTGCAAGAGACTTTATTGCTGGAATGTAGTTTCCTGATTTTGGCACACTACATAAAATGAAGCAAATGAAAACAATTCAGTGCAACCTTTTCTGTTGTACTCCAATGGTTCACACTTGATAAGCATATCATGTATGTGTTGTATATGAATATCTTAACAGGAGTTACTGATTCCCAGCCTTTTCTGTAGAGTTTGTGTTTGCCCCATGTTTGCCATAGTTTCCTCCAGGTGCCCTAGATGCCCCCTACATTCAGACACATGTATTTCAGCTGGACTGGATATTGCATGGTCCATCTGTGTTAGCTCTGTGATGGATTAACAGCCTCTCCAGAATTTCTCCAATGCATGCAGCAGCTTTGAAAACGTTCAACCAGGTAGAGAATTCCCAGGGTAAAATGCCCCTTTAAATTGGACTAAGTCAAATCAATTTTCATGGACATACAGATGAGCTCAGTCCTCGATTTAGTCTGTTGTGGAATAAAATGGCCAAATTGCATAAATAATATGCACAATGAAATGCAAAATTATTTAATAATATGATGCATCAAACAATTTATGATTGAATTATACTTTATGGAACAGATGCGTTCCATCAAGGTGAGGAATGTGAAAGTGTCAGCAGACGGAGGTCAACAATTTACAGTTCCACCAAAGATAATCTGCGCCAGACCTGACAGGGTTTTGTAGTGTTGAAACTCTTCACTCTGTGAACTTTGCTGTGAAAATGGGGCATGTGAAGGGATATAGCCTTAGTACTCAAGGCTGAAGAGAAAGGGAATGTCCTTTGAAAGTTAAGTGCTGAGGATTTGTAACCATATCTACTGCCCATTTACTCAGGGAGTCAGGGATTTGTGGTCAGGGCTTACGTCAGGCTGCAACAGCAGCCTCTCAAGCAGCCAAAAAGAGCAGCCAGTGCCCCTGGCTGAAAACAAAGGACACCAGCTGGGCTCTTAAGTAGGAAAATGTATCTAATGATGAAGACAACAAAGAGAGGGCGATTATGTATCATAATGATGGCATTGCTATGGTAGAAGGTAGAAGGAGGGGTAGTCATACATCATCCTCAGGTCCGGGAAAATTCCTGTTTAACATGCAGAATTTCTTAAGTATGCAGTTGCAAAGTCGTTAGACACTTATTCAAACAGACTTACTGCTGTAAAGCAAAACATACTTCTACTAATTTATTTAAGGGTGCGCACAACTGTGCAAACAAGGTGTTTTAGCTTTCCAGTATTTTCTGACACGAATAACCTTTTGCTTTGTTTCCAAATGAAGGTGGAAAAGGTCTCATTTCTTATGTCAAGCCTCAAAGGTTTTTTTTTTATATATATATATCCGCTGTAGCTAAGGTCTTTTTGCCAATATAGGAGAATATGCTGTTTCGATAGTGTCAGTACATAGGATGTCATCAAGATTTTTGTCATCAAATTTTGTTTTGTCTCAATTGCTGTTGCAGGAGCCTTCAGCATTTGGTTATGTTACGACTTATTTTGTCCATAAGGCAGGCTTACCAAAAAAAAAAAATGTCTAGGTTTAAAGGGAATACTTCAATGTTTTAGGCAAAATACCCTTTTTCTGACTTACAACTACTGGGATAAAATGTTCGATACCATTTTCACCTCTGCCCTGTTAGCTTAGCATAAAGACTTGAAGTCTATGGGAGTCATTAGCCTGGCTCCATCAAAGTGAAAAAATAAACCTTACAGCAACTCTGAAGCGACACATTGTGGAATTTACCAAAAAAAAAAAAAAAAAAGGAAAAAGAGTCAAATAAAGGGTATTTTGCTCAAAACATTGGAATATTCCTTTAAGCGTTTATCAGAACTTAAGAGACCTAAGGACTTTGCCTACTTCTAGCCATGTTTTTTCATGTGTGTGCTTTCCCAGTTTATCCACTGACCCTGTTTTGCCTGAGAAACGGCCTTAGCACACTTCGCTACTTCCTCCCCCAGCCATCTTTCTTCTCCCTGACAGAGCTGCCTTACTCCATGAAGGTTGCTCTAAGTCTTGCACCTGCCCTACATATCTGTATGCTCGAGTGCTGACTGCACCTGCTGATCGAGCACATCCATTTGGGTGCTACACTGCTGTTAGATCTTTCGACTGTCAGTGTCATCTCTGATCTCACTTTAGCACATTTAAACTCCTCTGTCAGGTTTGATGTAGGCAGCTCTGAAATCCTTTTTCCCCGACAACTGCACTGCTGAGAGACTGTGCGACTCCACAAAATCACTCAACAGATGAGATGACTAGCTTCTTTAACTTCTCTGCCTTTAACATAGGGTATCTCATAGACTGTCAAAGTCCACATTCATTGACGCAGTGGAACCAACTGTAGGCATCAGTTTGCTTTGTAGTCCTGACCCTCTGCCCACAGTACCTCTAAGTACCTCATGCTGTATCCCCCGAATCTACCCCATGTCATTTAGTCACATCGTATCACCTCTGTAAGCTTTTCAGAGGATTCTCTAGAACAAACGGCATTGCTTCCTCATTAATGTTGAACCATTTACATTCCAATTTCTGCTGACTGATTGATCCCAATTTAACTTAGCATTTAATTCCTTCACCAACCATTTGAGATAAGGTGCTGCAATCCCCACCATCCATTTTGATGCCCTAAGGAAAAAATGGTTCCCCTTATGATCGTGATCTCGGTTTCTGGAAAGTGTCATCCTGCAGAGGCACATCTGAATGTGCTGAAAATGCACCCTGATCAGACTTTTTAATGATGGTAAGACCTCTGAAAGTAACCAATGGTAAATGCCAGTGTTTTAATTAATCCCAGAAAAAAAAAAGAATGGGAAACAAGAAATAGCTTTGGTACAGGAGAATTTGTTTGGTTAGTTTAGATCTGTGCTTTGATGACTATTTTGACCACTTTAAACTTGATATGCTAACTTGATATGTGATTGGCTGTCTTCATTTTACCTCCATTACTCTGCATCTACTTAGATATTAATTACATACATGGACTAACTATATCAAATTTAAGATGTACATCAGAAATTTATTCAGAATTTAAACTGTGGATTAATTTGAGCCTTTGGTGCAAATTATGCCGTTCCGACAACAGTGGCCCTCTTAAAAACTGAGCTGATGATTATTAATACGATGATGATGGCAGTGGTGATGATGTCAGTTGTTTTTAGAAAAGCCCTTTCTGATCTGAGCCCTATGATCTTTAGAGGGTTCTACTGGGACAGGAAGCAGTTTTCGGTGATTATCAAAAAAATACAACATGACATCTTCCAGGAACCTTTTCAGCCTCTTCAGTTCTTTAACTAAGTAGTCTCCAGTTCAAGTTTGTTTTGTATTTTGTGAGTGTTTTTTTATTATTATTATTATTTTTATTACCACACAGCTATATGGGTGGAACTGATGTCAGATGTCAGTACAAGTTTAAAGAGCTAATTTTTTAAAATTCTCTACACACAACAGCATAAGTGCAAAAGAAGACAGACAGGACAGTACCAAAAACAATGCAAGGTCATGTATATACATTTAAAGTGACAAGGCAAAGAGGTCGTTCCCACCTGGTATTAACATCTGTCCTGATTAATCCAATCATAAAGTGACACCTCTAATTACAGGTGTAAACAGCACTAATGCATCCTCCATGTGTCTTGAGATCCAATTGCTCAGGATGCATTGGCTATGTTCCCACCTGGTATTAAAATGTGTCTTTGGTAATCCAAACATAAGTGAACAGCTGTCAGTCTGTCTCTACACACCTGGCATTAATATACGTCTTTACATTCATCTCACCTACCCACTTGTGTTTGGATCTCATTTAACCACTCTATATGTAATTAAACATGTGTCATTTCAGAAAGAGAGAGAGAGAGAGAGAGAGAGAAAGAGAGAGAGACCGTAAAATGTAATTCCTATTTTGCTCGTCCTTCTGCCATGCAAAAAAATAAAAATAAAATGGCATTTAACAGGCAGCAGGTATTAAACAAACGGAGACATTCGTGCTTCCTCTACGCTCATTTTAATGTGCTGTCAATCACTGAAGACGTATTTCACATCTGTTAGAGGCTCGACCCGATCACGTTCAGGCTCAGTGGGTCTGTGTGGATGGGATTCTCTACTTAGGTGGATAACTCAACCTGTAATATTTCTGTGGTATTCCTGTAGTAACTGCAGTGCAGATTCACACAGCCGCTTATAATATTTCTGTTGTATTTCTATAGTAACTCTATTGTGTCTAGGGTTAGACAGAATATGTTTAATTGCACTAGGGCACGAAATTTAAAAATGGCTGCCACCTCCGAATTTTATATAGAAGAAAAAAACCTGCATATTGTACATATTTTGGAGACCACCTAAAATTTCTTGCATCATGTTTTTAGGGGAGCTCATGTCTCATTAAGGGGTGCTGAGCTCCTCTGGGCTCCCCTAGTTCCCATTCTGCAGGTAGACAGGCTGTGTTTTTATTCATTAACCAGCTGCTTTATAGCCGACCTGCACTTCTGTCTGCATTTGATCCATCAGCTGACAGTGCAGCTGCGCTAGGCAGAGTCAGGTAAGATATTTTTATTGGAAAAGTGACGGTCTGGCCAATGTCAGGACTGTTGGGCTAGGCAAAACAGAGGACGTCAGTTTAGTAGGTGGTCCTTTAATGCGTCCTGGGACACATGTCTGTTTACACCTTTAATGTGATGCGGACACAAGAGTCCCAGGCCACCTCTGTATGCATCCTGAGATCTGATCACTCAGGACGCATTGCTGCTGTTTACACCTGTACTTAGAGGTATCAGCTTGTGTTTGGATTTCTCAGGACGGATGTTAGTACCAGGTGGGAACAAGGCCATTCAGAGGTGGCCTGGGATGCTTTTGTCTGAATTGCATTTGAAGTGTAAACAGACATGTATCCCAGGATAGACTGATGGACTGCCCACTCACCTGACATCCTCTGGCCAGGCCGTCACTTTTCCAATAGAAAAAATATCTAATACCTAATTAGGCCCAGCAGCTGCACTGTCAGCTGATGGATCAAACGCCACTGATCCATATCCTTGGATGGTGGGGTGGGGTGGGGTGGGGGTGGGGGGTGGCGGGGGGGGCAGTGTCCCAAATGTTTGGAGAAAGAAGCTTCTGCTAAGGCGCCTCCCACAGGGCAGGAGCTGGAAAAGGCGGTGAACTGGGTGGAGGAGGTCCTTGATTATTTTGGTTGCACAGTTAATGGTTTGCTGGGTATATATGGAGTCCAGTAAAGAGAGGTTGCAGTCAGTCATTTTTGATACTTTGTTGATGACTCTGTCCATTTTCCTTACTGTATTTTTGGCTGTGCTTCCATACAAAATCATTATTGACAGGGTTAAGATGCTTTGACAGCGGTGTAAAACTGGACCACTAGACGCTGTCTGGCTCTAAATTTTGGGAGTTGTCTCACAAAGTATAGTATCTATTGAGCTTTCTTGATGAGGTGGTTGGAGTTAATGTCCCATTTCAGGTTATTGCCCATGTGAGTGCTGAGGAATTTAAAGGAGTTGGGTCATGGTAATTGGCTGATTGTTGAATTTGAATGGATGTCTTTATTGTCTTATTCTGTTTTAAGTCTAATATGAACATTTTTATGGATGCCAATCAGAGGTTTCCACTGGTGTAACATTCTACAATATTCCTAACAGAGCCAAAAGGAGCCTTTCATTTTTAAGAGTATACATACTGTCATGTTTATATTGGACACAAATAGATCTTGATGAAGGATAAAGGTCAAAAAATGGCACAATAGATAATCTGCACAATGACTACTGTGACATCAGAGGATTTTTTTATTGGCATGGTGCCTGTCCTGTGTCCTTAGAAATTGCATAACCTTTGACTGTTTGTTTTTCAAGGCCTGCTGTGGTTGGCTTTCACACATGTGCATGCTGTCACAACAAAAAGCAACGGGAGGCCACAAGAAGGCCTCTCCAAGCCTGTGAAAAGACAGAGAGACAGAGAAAAGCAGACAGAGCTCTTTCTTCCTGGAAAACCTCTCTTTCCTTGAAGCTGATTGTACATTGTTATTTATTTTTTGTTTTGTTTTATTTTGTTTTGAACCTAAGGGGCTAGGAACAACTCATCTTTTATTGTGATTCAAAGATGGACTTGTATTAACTTATGATTAACATGAAGAAAAAAGTAAGAAAAAAACTCCTTACAGACTTTTCTTTTTCAAGCATGCCACCAGGCATAGTTCTCAGTCAACTCTGTCTTGGGTCATGGTTGATAAATGCAGTATAAGATGCAGTAAAATAATATCAGCCTTGATTATTCTGCAGTATCTACCAGGCAAATACTACAGTGAAAGATGTATCTTTGATGATATGAGAAGCTGGTTCTGGGTCTGGGTTGAACCAAATAGTAAAAGGATACAGCAAAAGCAAACAGAAGTTAAATAGGAATGGTGCAAATATGGGTTAGATTAACATATACAACTTTTAATTTAAAAGAGCCTGAGGAAGAAATGCATGAATAAAGACATGAAAATGAATTACAGCAGTGGACAAAATAGCAGCATAACTTACTGAGATGGAGAAAAGTAATGAAAGAGTGAGTGGAATATGTGAATATAATATAATTTGATAAATATAATAATTATAAAATATCAATATTAAAATAAAGAGGAACAGGAAAACTGTGAAATTACTTTACATTTAAATTTTGGCCAGAATGTGCTGGCATTCACACCAATAGGACAGCAACACAGTATGGTTGCATGCTTCACCAACCTATCCTTGGGGTCACTTGACCTCATTCAGTGTTTAATGCCTCTAAATAATGCCTCTAACTTTTTTTTTTTTGCTTCATATTTCAGGACTTTTCCTAATTTACTGGGGACAGGTGGTTTTACACACATTTGTTTTAGTTGTTTTGGATAACACTGAGGAGCTGTAACATGCCATGTATCTGCCTCAGGTCCCTAATAGAACATATCCTCACCTGTAGTGCTGTGAGAGTCAGTCCAGTTCATATGACACATTTGAGTCCTGCAAGAACTTAGATGTGTAAGGGGGGTGAAGAGGGGAGGTTATGTTTTATTCAAAGTTATATTTAGGTAGTCAACAAGAAACATAAAGTACATGACACACTGGGTAATTTGGAGGTTTAAATTGCTGGGGGCAAATTAACCTCAACTGATAAAAAAATGTTAGTAAATTTGAAGGCTTATCAATATAGTCAATCGTAAATAACATGTTCAGAATGTACGCTACAAGTTGTCCATCTTATCAGAACGTCCTGCTTGAGGTACAACATGTGCAGAGAAGTGCAGCTTTATCTGAGGGCCAGCACTACTGTGTGCACTGTGTTATTGCACAGTAATATTCGGGGTGGCGCGCCTGTCGCCTGTGTTTGGCTGCTCGGGGCTCCTCAACAGAGATGGCAATAGAGTCGTAGCAGACGGCTCGGCCTGACAGGCACAGCGGCTGTGCGTTTCACCAGTAACCCTGAGACCCGCAGACACACTGGGAGTCGGGAAGGAGCGGAGCAGCTGGCACGGTAAAACAAAGCTGGCTAGCTTGCTTAGCACTGTAACGAACGACTTTCACTTGTTGTCAAATATTATGTCTTGCCAGTCTGTCTTTCACATTCAACCAAACTGTCTTTGCTAGTTCTGTGATGGCGGACATCTACTGATAGCTAAGCTGCTATTTATTAGTCAGCTAGCCAGCCGGCTAGCTGGCAGTTTATAGCTTGCTAAGCTAGCAATATTAGCTATATTGCAACTACTGCTGAAGACCAAAAACTCATATTAAGGGTTACATTGGTGTATCAATAATTATTCCCAGCTATCTTTGGTGTAAGGCAGCTGCGTAGTTACCACAGGGAATCACTGGAGCAAATAACATTAACATCGTTTTTCCATCACCTAGCATAGCTGGTTAGCGTTTGGCTAGCTAGCTAACGTAAGCATAACACTATGTTTTGCCAGTTCACGGCTAACTGGTAACATTAGCTACCCTTGATTGTCGGATGTTTTTTTGATAAGTCTGGTGCATGAAAGAGCTGCATAAGCATCAGTTTCAAGTGCAGCAGATAACTGTCCGAGGACCAGCGTCAAAGTTCAGTCGACTTCATTAGCTAATGTTACTCTGAAAGAAAATTAATCAAAGTTGGCTGATGTGAGTGAACCATGTCAGTATTTGTATGATCTGATTGGTTTGCTTTGGAAATATCAACAAGGTGTTAGCTGCTGGCCTCGACGAAGTTTGGGAAAGTATGAGTGACCTGCTTCTTTACCTAACGAGTCGGGCTCTTGCTAGTTTGGACATATTTGGGCTCTGCTGTGTCAACTAATTAATTTCGCACTAACTTTACTAATGTTCAAATTGCAGCTATTGACGTCCTAGAGGTGTTTGCATTGTCATGCATCGTATCAGAATTAAGATAAAGGTAACAGGCCTTACATGAGACGCACTGCTATTTAATGTGGATATGTCTAAACATAACAGTAGCGTCTCCCCCATAAAGCTGACCAGAGGACTGGTGTAGGTAAAGTCATGGGTTGTAACGTTGCTGCTGAATGGCAAGGACAGAGAAGAGAGCACAGCCTATCACCTGGCAGTGTGGTGAAGTGAGATTTGTCTGAGGTAATCCCTAATGCTGAGTCCTATCAGCAGATGGGAGGCCCGGGTGTCTGCCATACCCAAGTTTGCAGGCCTGGTCTGAGAAACACTAGTTTATGTATTTCACTTGCTGATGAAGATTTTCTGCACAGAATTTACCATTGTGTTTCAAGATTGTGGGAGCTTGTGAGCACCTGCTGTCTCCAGAAAATTACCAGTGGTACTGCTGGCTCTGGCTGTCACACCATATATGTATTAGTGCCACACTGGGAGGGAATTGCTTACAGGAAGCTGTCACTTGAGCAGCAACTTTGGCTGGCTAGCCCTGAAATATACTTGTTTGTGCTGTCTCTCGCTCTCATGTTGACCTTTGGAAAGCAAGGAAACAGCTGTGGGGAAAGCAAGAGTAGTAGCCTGCCCCCACTGTGTGAAGCTATTGGCTCTTGCCAAGGTAGAGAGGTTGTGTGAGTGCCAAATGGCTCCTGATTGTTTGTTGTTGATATGGGCCAGAGGCAGGTTAAGGTTTGTAAATCAGCTAACAGATGAACAACCTTAATGCAGGGAAACGGACAGTCCAGGCAGTTTATCATTACCTTGAATGAAACTGAGCAATGATTACTCATTTTGGGAGACTGATGTTCACTAACTGCAGTGCGGCCCAAACTGTCTAGACAGATTGACCAACACCTGGCAAATAAAGGTAAAACACATCCTCCTTCTTCTTGTTAGTAAGTTGCTTTAAATCTGATTTAGGTTTTCATGGTTTTGGGTTTGTGTGTCTCTCCTGAGTCAGAACAGAAGCTGAAAGCTAAGACTACCAGGCAAGACAAGAATGTGTTATGGGTTCTTGGTGTTGTTTTCTGGGGTTATGACTTGGCTTTTTTGCCCTACTTTGTATATCTGGGGTTGGGCTTAGAGAGAGACCTCAGTGCTGCTGACATCATGGTCTCCCCTGATGGGGAGTGCAGCTCTCACACTGAGGGTGTGTGTTTGTGTGTAATTGTCATGTGTGTGAAATAAGAGAACTTTACACTCCCAGTGCAAACCCAAGTGCCTAGGTCTGTCAACAACTTTCCAGTGCAAAGAAGCCTGTTCATCGCACACACACATACACAGACATGGCTCAAAATGTGAAATTCATTGTCTAGCAGTGAGCAGGGCACTCGCTGTTTTGTAAGCAAAACCACCCCCGTGCAAACACTGCTGGCTTTCCTTTTTAAGGCCAATCATCACACCAGGACAGGATGAGCTAGCCTCTTGAAAAAACTCTGTCTTTTAACAATATTTGGCATGATATGCCTCTTTATTTTCACCATTTCATAAGGATCTAGTCAGGAAAACTGAAGCAAACCTTAGATGCAAAGTATATCAGTGCCAGATTTTGTGTAAACTGCACTTTGAGATCCCGAGTTCTGCTTTTCTTACCTCAGCATGTGGAAATCCTACAAATTGTCATTTATTTGATGTTGCTTTGTATGGGTGTTGAGGCAATCAGTATTCTCTCTCAAGGGCAAATAGATGTATCAGAAAATATTTTGACCTTTAGATACAAGGATCAAATCTAAATTGAAAGCCAAGTGCTTTTGCTTCAAACATGCATGTTTGTGTGACACTATCTCCCTGTTTATTTATTTCTTATTATTTTCAGTCGTCAGAAGCATCACCATAGGCCCAGTGTAAGTCTAAGTGAAGCCTAGGACAGTTAGGTTTAACTAATGGACATGAATTGGCTTGTTCAGTGAAACTCCTTAAGCAAAGTTGCTATACACCATTAAAATAATGGAGCCAAGAGCTGGTGAGTAGTGGAAAGCTTTTAAACAGCTGTAGAATTTCTGGTAATTGTGTAATAATAATGATTCATATTAGGGTTCTTTCACAGCTGCTGACTGAGGCTGTCCGTCTTTCCGTCTTGTTCCTATTTGAATGATGCTTTTTCAGAGCCGTAGGCATTGTCTGTATTACTTTCGGGATCCCTGTCTGTTTGCAGATTGTTGTTGTCTATGACTAATGTGCTGACGGTGGCTGAGTGTCCAAAAGTCTCTCATACATCGATTCGTCACATCCTGTCTGCCTGCCCACACTGCTGGGCCTCTTCAGAAGGCACTGGGTTGAAGGGGAGTGAGGTTTTGCTTCCTTAGCCATCTGCCATGCATTATCAGAGGCAGGCAAGTAGAGAGGGCAGGAGAGGTAGCTTGTCTGAGGTTCTGGCACAATGCCTGGACTGTGCAGGTAAATTACATGATATGAAGACAGGTGCAAATACACAGGGTTAGAGTACTGAGATTCAGTGTTTTCAGGAGGTTAGATTTTTCATCTGATGTGTGTGTCATGATCCTGTAAAAGGATAGCCTAATACCCGTGTAATTTGACCCTGCCCCATCACCATTAATACTCCCGAAAAGTCAAACCAACCACGGTAGACCCATTTGCATCAGCCAGAAGCTGCTACTGTCTGTTCTATTGCAGGTTTGACGTACCTCCAGGAAGTCATGGCTCCCATTGTTTTCAAAAACTAATTAAAAAACAGCTCACAGAGACATACTGCGGCATCAACAAATGTGATCTTTCATCTTAAATGAGACGGCAGTTTTTCCTGTCATGCCTTTTAAGGCCTTAAAGGACCATACCAGTGATTTTCAGTGTTTGGCCCGTTTTTACTGCAATTTCCCCACATTTTACATCGCAACAAACCATTTTGCAGATCATAGGGGGGTACTAAAGATTTCACAACATATAATGACAATCCCTTGACTTACAAATTAGACTAACAAAGTCGTCAACATTCATAAACCACAGAACTGATAATTGGTTGTGTAAAGCTAGGAAAACTAATGTGGATGACTTTATTACGATGATGGAATACTGGTGTGAATAAAGTTTGAATTCTCTGAAAGTTTTTTTCTTTTTATAGTGGAAAGAATTGAAACCAGCGGCTGGATAAAAGTTAGGACAATGGTAATGGAGTTTTAAAATACAACTGTTTGATTTAGGAGAAAAATCAACAGAAACGTTAAGTATTATTATTATTATTATTTTTTTTTTAGCTAATGTGCTCAACATATAAACATTGTTTACACCTGTACATATTTCAGTTACAGCCCTAGTGGAGGTAGTTCCTTTCTGCAAGCATTGAATGTGAGAGGATCATCTACAGCTCAACTCACACTGCTGTTCAAGTTTTGTTTTGGCTCTTCACTAGTACCATTGGAAAGGAACAGAGTACATAGTAACGAAAATTGAGAAAGTAGTCCCATTAAATGCATATTTTGCTGTGTGATAAAATCATCTTAGGAAAAAAATAAATGGTGGACTGATTTAGAAATGATGGATTGCATTCATCCGTCCATCAGTCTGTCTCTGCGTGCTGTTGTAATGCATTTTTGAAAACAGTGGAAACCTCTGATTTCAGAATGGAAAGGCAAACGTACAGTAGTGCACAGCTATAGTGTCAGACTGTGGCAGATATATGGGTGGATTTAGACCACATATGTCAAACTCATGGCTCAAGGGCTAGATCAAGCCTGTGGCACAATTATATCTCACCTGCGAGATAACTTTACATTTTTTATTAATGCTGGTCCGGTTCTGTATTCCTGACAATGTGGATACAAACCCCAACAAGCATTGCTGCATCCTGTGTTTACAACAACACAAAACAACTGCATGCCCCCACCCCCCATCCCCCTGAAGAGCTCATCAGCAGCCCAGTGGGTTGTTTGCATTGAAACAGCTAGCTAGCTCGCTAAGCAAGCTACCCAAAAGCAAAGTCAAAATGAAAAGTGGACAGTGAAAACAGCTGTCTTCAGGATAAGTGGGAAGTCCAGTACCTGTTTGCTTGCAATAAGGATAAACCTGTCTGTCTCTCTGGTTATTTTTGATTCCATATGATGAAACTGTTTGTTATTTGAAAGGATTCAGTGTAGGCTTGCAGATACAGTATGCCAGAAAAAAGGAATGATGCTGTGGATTCTATTCATGCCATTTTCCACTCTAATCACTTTTGTTTTTCATATACCCTTTATTTTAGAGAAAGACATTTTTGGGGAGGAGTGATTCATGTAAAGTTCATACTTGTGTGCATATCATTATTTTTATCCAGGCCATAATTTGATCAAAAGAATGAAGCATTAAATAAATATAGTCTGTGCTTGGCCCTTAAATTATTTGTGATTTGTTAACATGGCCTCTAAAGCGATTGAGTTTGACAGCCCTGGTTTCAGTGATTGTCAGAAATAAAGAATGAACAGGGTAGGCACACTATCAGTGAAAAGTTGCCCTACATGGTCATTCAGGAAATCTTGCTAATTTTGTGATTGTTTTCTGCACATTCCAATTCTGTGTGTCTTTGTTAAAAACTGTTTTCACTTCTACCATCCTCTACTATCAGGCTACTCATTGGTATCATTAATATCTTATCCCTCAGGGTGCACTAGTGTTCCTGTGGTCCACACTTGCTTTGGACATTTTGGAGTCTGCTTGTCCTGCACGTCTTTGGACTGTGGAAGGGCATGATTACCTCGAGGACACTTAGGTAAACACAGGAAGAACACACAGCTCCACCCAGAAAACGCCAGAGCCAGGAACTGAATTGGTCCCTCTTGTTGTGAAGTGACACTGATAATCACTAAGATATTCTGGCTACTATCAGGCTATTTTAATGTTGTCACATTGTTCACTGAAAACTTCTTTTTCTGTTTTTACCTGGGTCAGAAATGTAGAAAACTTGACGTTGGTTCTGGTGGCAGACTGAGGAAACTGGTAATAGGCCTACGTATGTATTAGACAGCTAGCCAAAATAGATGAGCATACACTGACACACTTCTTTCTGATATGTGTCAAATGTCCTCAGTCATTCAGCCCAAGTACACTGGGGCTGAAACTCTGCGGGAGAAAATAGTCAGGATGTGTGGCTGAACCCTGGCAGAGTTTTCTGGGGATGTACTTCTGTGTTGATTCGAGTGGAAAGACAATTATTGGTGTACACTGGAGACTGCAGGAGAGGGGTAGCTGCTTGAGTTGGTAAGGGGAGGTGGGACTGCAGTCTACCCTCTTTTCTTTCCCATTATTGGGGGTCCTTCCTCTTACACATAAAGCGTTATCAGATGGTCATAGTATGGCATGTGTCAATCATGACAACATGTTACAAAACACCATTTCATATACTCTCACTGAGTTTCCCTGGATTCATGGGGTCTTAATTTCAGTAAATGTTTAATTTCATTTATCCATCTAATTTTGTCCAAATGAGTCATACTCTTCAACAAAATAAAAATTTCTGATGTTGTAAAAGTTAGTAAAATCTTCTCAGTAACAACCGAACATGCGTATACCTCAGACTTATCTGTGCCACAGACCAAATATATAGTGCTTACCTTTATACTTACCACCAAATTCTCATATGAAAGAGAAAAAAGATGATTTATCAAAAATCGAAATTTAACTTTAAAGGGTCTTAGCATTAAATTTAACTCTCTGATACAAGTACACACTGTTTTTTGTTTTAGACACTTTCCCTCTATTTGCCGGATCTCCTTCAGTTATTGCAATCCAGTGTTTAGCAGAATACCATTTGACAGCCCTTAAAGAGGGGTTCTCTCTCCTGCATACTGAATGTTTAGGTGTACAGAACGTTGTTTTTTTTTCAGTGGAAAAAAGGTGAGAGTGCTGAGAGATGCCATGCTTGGTTGTTCAAATGCCAAAAAAAGGTTGTTGAAGAGGGCGTTGTATTTCACACTCTGCTGATGACAGACACTCAAAGATGCAAGTAATGGCTGCATTGAACTGTGGTCAATCAAGGCTACTGAAACTGGTGTCTCTGCTTCTTTTGAGATGGATTTCTTGTATTACTGTGAAACATCGGTGATCATGTTGGTGTAGATTGATGAGTCTTGAAGGAAACTCCTACTCTTTGATCCAGAAGGAATTTCCAGGGTTTCCTCTGGCTCAAGAGAGGCCTGGCTGGTACCTAAATGTAGCACATCATGTTTTGTCACTGTGACCTTTTTTTTTTGGGCATATACTGGGATAACACTGTCCTAGTTGAGTGTTTTTTAGCTTTTAAAATCCAACTTTATTCATTGTTCCATTGCTAGGAAGACCAAAATGCGTTTGTTAGTAGTAGGCTAATTCATCATTTCATTCAGTTCAGTGAAGGGTCAGCTGGGTTACCGTACATTTGAGCGTGCCTGTGGCATGGGAAATGGCAAATACTGAGACAGTTGCAGAATAGTCATGAGAAGTAATTAAAAGTAAAGGAATCAGTTATTTGCAGGTTGCCTTGTACTTGATGGACATGTGATCATAACCATGTGCCTTTGAAGCTCATCCAGTAGTTGGCTGCTGTAGGAAGCGCTGAAACCATTCCTTGAGGAACTTGAAAAATTTGAAGACTAAAAACTCCTGATTCAGATTTTTAATGCATCTTCTTTTATACCATTCACTTAAGCTCCTTCCATGTGCCAGACAGTCCTGCTTCCTCTTCTCTTGTTTTGTGGTAGATTGCAAACCAAAATAAACTAAATTAAGCACATCCCTATCCACTCCTATGTCCCTCTTAAATAGGCCTTTATTTAAGTGTGCTCTTTGAGTCAATTGAAATTCAGTTTTCCTCACATTTTCTTTAGGAGATTAAAATTGACATTTAGGCCGCCTGCTCAAGGTTTTACAATGCAGGAAAAGCCCACTAAAAGCTGCAGTTTACCGCCACCACCACAAAATGGTTCCAGAAATACACAATGCAACTTCAGTAGCTGCTATTTAACTGTGGTTAAGTGTTTTTATTGGAGGATTTTCCTTTGATTAAAACAGATGTGTTTTGTTGCTCCAACCACAATTAGCATTTTTTTTTTTTTTTTAATGAAAACATTCCACTTCAAGCTGACACTCAAGCCACAAGACTGTACAGTATTATTCTGGCACATCCCTCGTCTAGATGGTACATTGGATCAGTAGCCAGACTGACCCTTTGACCCTTGTGTCAGTCAATCCATATCTCCAGTGCCGGGGGGATTAGGGGCCAGTCTATTGCCTGGCTAATATCCCTTTTCATTAGTCATTAGTCAGGGCCCTGGAGAGTGGTGGCAGACGAGCGCTGGACCCGGTCCCAGTCCATTTTTTATCCTGCGTTCTAGCTGTCAACCTAGCTACTCTGTGAGGAGAACAGCAAAGAGGAGTCAAACTGCTTCTTACTGCCAGACCTGAATGGAGGTCAGGATGATTTGTTTTGCTGACTTAATGACTTCATTATTTGTTTGTGAGTCCATCATTTGCCCCCCTGCCATAGCTACACTGAGAAATCAGATTTTTTTTTTTAAGCTTTGTGTTTTTTGCTATGTAGTGGTATTATTCAAAGAGGACACAGGAGCATATTTTTGTTGGTTGTTAGTGGGAGTGGGAGTATGTGTTGTCAGCATGCTTTTTGGATGCCCCTGTCCAAGTGCAGTTGGCATGCTGCATTGGCTGTTAGGTGTTGGCTCGTACTTATTTGTTTTTATGTTTTCGTGATGACCAAACAGGTTGTGAGAGGTTGTTAATTGTAGCTTGCTGTATGAGTCACTTCATAATATCAGACACATCTTGCTCTCTCTCTCTCTCTCTGTCACCCTCTCAAAACAAAAGGTGTGAGGCCGCCTGTTGGCATACTCTCCCCACAAAACCACCAGGAGAGAAAACTAGAGGAGAGGATTGCTGAATCACTAGTTGAAGGATCGAGGCATTATGCCAGTGTTTGTTAGATTAGGTTAGATGATTTTATGATGAACCTTTAATGAGTCCTGTTAGGGGAAATTGGTTGTTGAAAAGAGAAATAACCCCCTTTGTTTGTTCTCATACATATTTTCTCTTGGTCATTCTATTCTCAACTGTTTTTTTTTTTTTTCTTTTTCGTTCTCGTTTCCCTGTCTTGGCTCTTAGACTTAGCTGCTAGTACAGCAAATAAATCCTGTTAAAACACAACTGCCTCTAACATTTGCTGTCCCTGGAATGATTGCTTAGCTTCAAAACATTTTCCCCCTCACCTTTTCATGTATAAATTCACCAAATAAATGGTGTGGCCTACAATAGATGAGGCAAATTTTTAGTATCATTATTTTATAAAAGGTTTAGCACAAGTATCTGTGAGTTCAGCGGGATGGTTGGCTTCTGTTGCCACAATGGATTTCCATGGAGGCATTTCTGAGATCAATGTAGATCAGAGGAGAAAAAAGGGGATGAAGGGGTTTCCCACGGAAAACATTAAAGGTTAAGTGGCAGACAAATCTGCTTTTCAGACTGCTACTTTACAAAATAAATAACGTCTGCCATTTGTGTTCAGTAAGCAAGGTTAATAAAGTCCCTCAAGTTAGTTTACATTGCATTTGAAATGCCAGATACATATCAGCTTACCTGTACACTAATGAATAGTAGTAAATAAGACGAAGAAGGCAGTGCAAACATTTGCAGTGGTATAAAGTGAATAGATTCAACTGAGGTTGTAACAATTAGCTTTATTCAAAGGATGCAGTGTTATCTACCAAAATGCACAGATCATCATAAAGTCTGAGAAAATAAAAAAAAATAATTAAAAAAAAAATAATTACACATAATTGGAAAGTCGCTAAGTTGTCATTGTATCAGGAAGTGGAACGAGGGAGAGATGTGCGGCCAGCGCACGGCATATCGGCACAAAAACAAACACAGCAAACGTTGCATAAATAAGTTTCTGACTAACGTTAGGTTATTAAGTCACTTGGGGGTAGTTTGGAAAGTCGCTATGTTGCCATTGTATCACTGGTATTTGTGAGCGCTTGTGTTTTTCGCACTAGGCGATTCATACGTTCCACCACCGCCTAGCCTACAACAGATGTGTTGCGGCTGAAAGCCATCCTCTCAGCGTTCACGCAGAAACTATTCGCTGCAGTGATTGGTTAATTCCGTTGTCAGTATTTCATGACGTATGGCCCAGTACCCGCCTAACTCCCTCCGGACAATCCAAGCTAGCATCAACAACAGATTCCTAAAGGAGCCGCAGATTGAATATGTCGATGTCCGTTTTTTTCCCCCTTTCCTCGTTCATTTGATCTAGGCGGTCGGTGAAAACGTCTAGGCGGTGTGCCTAAGAAATTATAAGGCAGGGAAAACCTTGCATATATCCACTTTTGGATTTAATGCAGAACAGAGATGGTACAATAACCTCACCATTTTTTTTTATCATGTCTGCTTTATGAAACATAATAGACTTCATGTACCTGAACAGTTCATTGTAGAATTTTGATCAGCTGTTTTATAGGTGTTTTTCCAACTTTTGGTTATTTTTATTTTTAAATGGGTCCTAAAGTCAATATATTGATATACTATTTTTACAAATCATTTGTGAAGCTAATGTATCCATTGGAAGATACAGAAGTTCAGTGGCCTGTTTTTCTTGCATGTGAAAACAGTCCTTAAACCTCAGCTCAGCTGGTAAACCTCAGGCTTGGATTTACTCACTTACAAGACCTCCAGAGACACATCGAGTGTGTCTTTGTTGTTGAGCGTGCATGTGCATGTGTGCCAAAATGCCATTTTTTTTACATTTTTTTTTTAGTGGCACTGGACCTTATTGCCTCCTCTCATGGAACTGTTTATGAAGTCATTGCTTGTCGTCTGTCAACCCTCAAAGCACCAAATTCTCCTGTTACCATGCATTCCCAGCTGCTTAAAGATATTGAGAGGAAATAAATAGAATTTTGCAGGGGCTGATAGTAATTGGTCACTCTGTTTCAGCTGGTTTGGTTCTATCATGCTTGTTTTCATTATGATTATATTTTCATGAGAGTTATTTCCAAGGTGCACTTTACTTTGAGACATTTGAGAACTCATGTTATGGAAGTGAGTACCCATAACTCTATGCACATGGCATGACAGGATAGATGTCCAGGCCCACGATGCACACAGTTTAATATCCATATGAGAGAATAGGTTACAGCGTGAAAAGCCAACAGATTCGGGGTGAAATTCTGGATCATAATTCTGGATATTAAGTTATTGTCTCTAGTTCCCCAGCATCTTCAAATGGAAGATAGTTGATGGCTGTTTTGGCATTTCCAAATTATCTAACCCATTTCAGTCAGCATATACAATGTTCTTGACAGCCAAGATGAGAAATAGCGGAAAGTAGTATATAAAGTTGGTATTCCTGGCTTGTAACATTATCCATTTAATCTTTCATTGGTTTCCTAGTGATGAATATCTAAGAGCTCAGTGGGAGACAAAGATAAAATGGGCAACATTTGCAGTAATTGGGTACATGAAAGCGTGCATTTGGTTTTTCACATAAGATTAACATTTGCCATCCAATAACGGGCACATTTGCTGCCCAGTAATGGGAAACGATGTCTCAAACTGAAAGCCATCTCCTCTTTATTTGAGTAGAATAATTTCATTGCCCAATTTATAGCCCAGTGAGGTTGAACAGAAAGTACAGTGTAGGGTTGTGGGAATGTGAAAATATTTTTAAGGCTGAACTTGTATGAAGAAAATTAGACTCACAACACCTAGAAACAGCTCAAGAGCAAAATCTGCCTTATTGAACCACCCCTCCTCCACATATGATAATGTGACTGCAGGGTTTTCCCTGGCCAATTTTAGGTCTTAGGCGGTAGGGGGTGTGCGCGGTTCCGGGGGGTGGGGGGTGGGGGGTGGGGTTGAAATTGATTAACCGATTTATTTGGACATTAGATTAACATTTCATAATTTAATTATTTTTAATTATTTTCTCAAATGTCTCCACACATAAACATAAATGGCAAGATCTAAGATACTGACAAAATATGTACAAACACAAACAGTAGCAGGAAATAAAATAAAGTACAGAAATTAATACAAAAACCAAGCGGTTGGAAACTAGTATACAGCTGATTGTTTACTGCGCGGGGGTGCTGGGTGCTTGTGTGTGAAAAGCGACGCGAACAGCAAGTGGAACGAAGGAGAGATGGGAAGGCAGCCAGCGTACGGCATAGCAGCATAAAAACGAACACAATAATTACACAAATCCGTCTCTGATTAACGTTAGGGGGTTTAGTCACTTGGGGGAGTTTGGAAAGTCGCTAAGTTGTCATTGTATCAGCAAGTGGAACGAGGGTGAGATGGGCGGCCAGCGCACGGCATATCGGCACAAAAACAAACACAAACGTTACATAAATAAGTTTCTGACTAACGTTAGGTTATTAAGTCACTTGGGGGTATTTTGGAAAGTCGCTATGTTGCCATTGTATCACTGGTATTTGCGAGCGCTTGTGTTTTTCGCGCTAGCCGATTCATACATTCCACCTCCGCCGAGCCTACAGCGGATGTGTCGCGGC
This sequence comes from Myripristis murdjan, assembly GCF_902150065.1. Classification (NCBI taxonomy): domain Eukaryota; kingdom Metazoa; phylum Chordata; class Actinopteri; order Holocentriformes; family Holocentridae; genus Myripristis; species Myripristis murdjan. The sequence continues at coordinate 22,808,691 of NC_043999.1, read as the reverse complement.
TGAAAGCCATCCTCTCAGCGTGCACGCAGAAACTGCAGTGATTGGTTAATTCCGTTGTCAGTATTTCATGACGTATGGCCCAGTACCCGCCTAACTCCCTCCAGACAATCCAAGCTAGCATCAACAACAGATTCCTAAAGGAGCCGCAGATTGAATATGTCGATGTGCGTTTTTTCCCCTTTCCGCGTTCATTTGATCTAGGCGGTCGGTGAAAACGTCTAGGCGGTGCGCCTAAGAAATTATAAGGCAGGGAAAACCCTGGACTGTTATGTGTGATGCAGAAATGACTGACTAGTATGTGTGTACAAGGGATTTTCCCACTTTGAGAAGTGCTTAGTTGGTAGCATTGGGTGTGGGGATTGACATTTCTCAAGGATTGGAGGTTCTCAAAGTTTTTCATGTGCTGGAGTTGACTGTCAATAAGCCATGGACCCCCATAATACATTTTCTGTATTCTAACAATTTCTAGTGAATTAAATTACAGTGAAATTAAACTATTCCTCATTTTGCTGAGTATTGCCTTGAAGCTCCCCTTTTGAAAACCACTGTTGTAGATCACAGAGAAAACCCTCTAGGTCTGGGTCTAGCGATGAAAAGGTACCATTTGGACTTAATTCAGCATATTATGAAAGAAAGTGACAAAACAGATTTTTTTCTGAGGTATCCAGGGTTTGTTCTTCTTAAACCCTCTAATAGTTAAAACTCTTTGTATGTGTCTATCTATGTGTTTCTGCTGTTTCAGGTTGCAGTAATAGTGTGATTTCTGGATGCACCTTTTGCCCCCCTCACCTGTAACAAAGTCTTACTGTGGGTCTATGGGTGTTTACATCAGACCAGTGATACCTTGTGCCTAGGGCTGGGCAATTAATCGAAAAATAATCAAAACCGACATTTAGGGCCCTTAACCAACATAATCCTGCCCATGTTGGTTATTCCGGTTACCACAACACAACATGTCACATCACAAAAAGCTCCTGTTGTCATCGTAAACACGGTCCATTCCTCCTCACTCAGGCTGTCCACTGCAAACTTCCAGCAGTTTAAGCAGTGTGGATTAAAAAGAGAGACGCCAAAAGAGCCTCACCACATCGTTTACCCCACAACCAGCACACAGCTTGGCTGCTAAGAACAACAGAAGCTAACTGACGTCATACGTCTGTCGCTCTGTGATTCTGTGTAGTGAATAAGAATAAGAATAATGTAGATATGATAATAATATATAGCCTAGATACTGATGATTAATTATTGTACTACTACTACTACTATTACTACTACTACTACTACTACTGCTAATAATAATAATAATGATAATAATAATCATTAAGGAGCAAAATTCGGAGAAATTATTATAGCCTGCTTACTATGCAGGCACGCCATATTATTATTAGTGCATACACTACTCCTAATAATAATACAGCAATAATATTACTTGAAATAATATTTGTTTAGAAGAGATGCAGCTTTTTGTAGTTTGACATTGCCATTTTGTTTGCAACAGTGTTAATTTTGACAGCCATTTTAATTTTAGTCTTAGTCTTAGTCTTCTTAACGAAAATGCTTATTAGTCTTAGTCACATTTTAATCATTGCTGTCCTTAATAGTTTTAGTCTAGTCTTAGTCAACGAAAATTAAAAATATTTTAGTCTAGTTTTAGTCATTAGTTTTAGTCATATATATATGTGTGTGTATCTATCTATCTATCTATCTATCTATACACGCATGTATATCTTTAAAGTTTAAACTAATTGAATCATGCCAATACAGGTAGACTATCCCATCAATTGAGATGAAATGCAACCATACAGTACTTAATGATATACTCAGGATTGTACATTACACACATGTAAAACTGATAACAGTGGAATCACTGGTCATTACACAAAGACAGTCAAGAAACAAAACATTCTTTCTTTTCGATCGTGGCTTTATTCCGAGAACCAGACCTTCAGTGTACTGTGCCACTGTAATTTAGAAGATGCATTTGACTATTATGATGTAAAACTTAACAGACATCAAAATATACAACCACATCTATATTTAGGCTACCTGTTTGTTTTAGGTTAGGTACATTTGCTGACTTGTAAGTCACCATCACCCGTGTGTTACCGTGTTTGTGTGTGCGCAGGCTGCCTTGTAGCCTCATTTGTACTGTGTTGTTGGACGGATATGTGCGGCGAACACGAAGGCGATCGGTCTGGGCTTGTGTTCGCCAATACCGGTCGCGGTCACTACCGCTGTATGGGCTTGTATATCAGCTGTGTTCGCTGCGCGTCTCCGGCGTACACCGCAGTGTAAATGAGGCTGTAGGCGCGGATACACATTCTCAACCAAACAAGCCACTGGATGCATTGTTCATATTTTGAGCTTTTGGCAGACAGATTGCACACACAATTGGAGGAAATAATGCATTTTGAAAGTCCACTACACCACCTACTGACATTTTTGTCCCGTCTCGTCTCGTCATGACGAAAAGACACACACATCTCGTTATGTTTCCGTTATCAAAGAGCTATTTTTAGCTCGTCATCGTCCCGTCGTCGTCATGAAAAAAAGGGTCGTTGACGAATATATTTCGTTATCATAATCGTTGACGAAAGTAACACTGGTTTGCAAAAGACTCAAGCTATAATAATTGGTAATAATCGTTCATTAATTATAATCGAGGTAAAATGTTCAATTAATTGTGATTTTGCCATAATTTTGCCATTTCTGCCATAATCACCTTCTTCACCTTCTTCACCTGCTTCTTGCTTAATATGTAGACCCAAACTGGAAGAGGAGCATAGCATTACCTGTGCAACCTCTCCCCCAAATTACTTGAGGTTATGCATACTTAATCACATTGAAGGATTTAATCTTTTCACCCATCGGAGGGCAAATCTCAGATTTGGTCATAGAGGTTTCAAATGACTGGTACACTTTACTGACTTACAGTTGATCAGAGAAGAGAATTCATTGCCAAGAGATGGTGTAGGACTTTTCTGTGAGAGCAGCAGGTTAGCAGAGGCAGCTTTGCCTGATAGTGTGCTGCTGACATGGATAATTCTCTCTCTCCTCATCTGTCCCGGCCTGCCCACTTATCATTTAGCTCTGGCATGGACTGCTCCTATCTTCTTAATTGGGTTCCTCCTAAGCTGCTTAAAGGCTGCCTGCTCACACTTGGGGTCTGTATCCATGGATCAGCCGGCCTCTGTGTGTTGGCCTGGTGTTGTGATCATCAAGTCATATCAAAAAGCTGGTCCCTAATTGGAACCTTTTGTACAAGATCAAGAAACAGTGGGTGTATTGGCTTCTTGGGCTTGTAGAGCTGGGATTCAGTCAGTTAATGGGCAGGATATCTTCTTGTTTTGGACTTCTCTTTATTCTCTCCTTGCCCTATTTCCCTCTCTAACTGCTTATGAGGGGGTGGGTGACAACTCTCTAACTGCTTGGGAGGGGGTGGGTTGGGGTGGGGTGGGGGGTGACACGTATAAATAAATGGCGGTAGAGGTAAGAGATTGAATTTATTTATTTATTCATTTATTTATTTTTAAAAAATCAGTATCCAGAAATCATCTAACATTGGATACCTGCAAATTGGTCGCTCAGATTTACCAACAGGGACAGCCTGCAGTCACTAAAGGATATCAAAGTCCTGAGAAATAATTTCTCTGGATGCAGCTGGCTACTAACACTGTCTACTTTTTTATTTTGGCCTTAAGTTATAATTCGGCACTTTGTGTGGGCAGAGAAGTGGACATACCCAACACCAGACTTTCATTTGGATAAGTGAATTCAGTCTAAGTTGGAGGGGACAGGGCACTCCTTTCTGTTGCGTGTCCCCTCTCTGATTTAGGCTGATAAGATGGGTGTAATCTTGCCTAGTGCAGCTTTAAGAATTACAATGGATTTATTCTTAGTGAACAAAAAGCCCATAGTTCCTTGTGCAAATGATAGCTGTGCCTGTTCAAAGTTGGATGCTCAGAAGACCTGATTTCAGAGAGGCTTTTTATACCTCCATACCGACAACTGCCATGGCTGCAGGCATTATGTTTTTGGGTTGTCTGTCCGTCCGCCTGTCCCACTCTTGTGAACACAATATGTCAAGAATGCTTTAAGGGTATTTCTACCAGTTTGGTACAAATATCCACTTTGACTCAAGGATGAACTGATTAGAATTTGGTGGTCAAAGGTCAAGATCACTGTGAGCGCACCAAACACACTTTTGGCCTTTACTCCAGAATTCATTTGCTAATCATGACAAATTTTCACACAAATGTCTAATAGGATAAAATGATGAATACATTTCGTATTCAAAAGGTCAAAAGTCAACTTCACTCTGACATCATAATGTTCTGCAAAAACGTTTCTGGCCATTATTGAGTGCTGTGAGTCAGAAACAGAAGGGATGAACATATTTCACATTTGGTTGGATACTGAATTGGTCCCTTGCTGAAGAGGGCTTAAGTGAGTCCAGTCCAGTTTTTTATTGATATTGCACCCCAAGAAAGTTGTATGAGTCCACTCTGTTCACTTCCTCTCCCTGGATGACAGCCAGGCAGGGGGCCTCCTCTTCCTCTGGTAGTCCACAACAAGCTCATGGGTTTTGCTGATATTGAGCTTCAGGCGATTATTGTCGCACCATGTGATGAAGCTCTCTATCAGTCCTCTGTACTCTGTAAAAATAGTCTCTACACACACACTGTGTGGAGCAAAGCAGAGATAGTGATCCACTCGAGCTGACGACAACCACTCTTTTTACGTTACTGTAATGCATATATTAACAGTGCAACTTTCAAAATGTTTCAGAACAACACTTTATAAATGTCTTTTAAGGTAGGAAAATGTATTCCACGGGTTATGAGGCTGCAAGGACACACACATTGCGTTTTGGTGAGAAATTGTTGAATGTAAACAAAACTACATTTTAAACATAAGAAATAAGGAAGCAGTTCACATCACATATTGAACCGTTGTGGTTTGTACCAGCTGATCTGAGCCTTGCTCTGACAGTTTTCTGTTTCTTTTTGCAGAGCAACCATGGGACACGGAGTGGGCTGAACCAGAGGGTCTAGCAACACACACCAATCGTGAGTAGACTTGATATTTTTACTGGTGAAAGAAGCACTTGGCTTTACAGTGGACCACAATATGCCTTACATATTTTTGCTCTGATCAAGGAGGTAGATTAACAGTAAATTCTGACTCAGGTTAAGGATGCTGTGTTGGAAATAATCTGCAGATAGGATGTAGAACAAACACCATATGAGGCAGTGATGGCCTTGGTCATACCTCTGCCAGTTTTCATGTTAAAACCTTCTTTATCAAGCAGCAAAAACGTTGTAGCATGACCTTGTACAGTTAATTTGCCTTGACACGGGGGCGCCCCGGTGGCTCACCAGTTAAATGCGCGCACCATGTACCAGGGCTCAGTCCCGATCGCAGCGACCAGGGTTCGAATCCGACCTCAGGTCCTTTGCTGCACATCATTCCCTCTCTCTCCCCTGCCTTTCCTGTCTATCTCTACTGTGACTGTCAAATAAAGCAGAAATGCCAAAAAAATTATCTTTAATTTGCCTTGACACTGCATGTTGTACGATGTGACTATTGCATACATGCACAATGCAATGTAGATGCTGAAACAATATATTGCATAGTCCTATTTTAAACACAGTTCTTTCTGGGCACAGTACATTTTGTGTTATACATCATAAGTCATGAATCAAAACAATCACACTGATGCTTCAGAATTAGGAGTTAGTGCAGCCTTGCATCATCTAACTCATCGCTGGCACGTCCACTTAAAGGGAAGGAGAAACTTGTTTTCATCTGACACTACAAAGAGCAGTAAAAACAGCAGTTAAAAGCCAGTTACCAGAGCCGACAGTACAGCAGTTTTGCATGTGCCACCCCAAGTCATAGTTCAGTATAATAAATTTTTACCACTTCCCCAGTTGAGCTAGTAGGTAGCATTTCTAGTCAAGTGGCCATCACCACAGGGGAGTTTTGAAGCCCACTTGGAAGCAGGGATAGAGGTAGTTCTTCTAATGTTCATCAATGTCTTCCTCTAGAAAAAACTCCAAACTGGGCCAGGTTTGGAGATACTTCTCAGTAGCTAATTTCATTCCTTCTGATGTGTCTCCTTATGGTGATTTTTGAGGTTGTTTCAGGTTGTGTTTACCTAGTGATTGACTTGTAACCTATACAGTGTTTGGCAGGATGCCCATGCATCGCAGCTTAGGGACTGCATTTTTAAGTCACATTGAACATGATTTGTTCTGTCCTAAAATGACTGACTGAAGTGTTTTCATTTGAGACTGTTATTTTTCTTGATCTACCTGGTCCTCTGTGCTTTAGCCTTGCTCTGTGTCACACTACAAATACAGCCTGCTCTCCATGTAACTGTAACAGGCCCTGCAAGGATTCTGGTCTCCAGATTTTTCAGTGAGTCTGCTTTTTGAAATAACTGGCCTGCTAACCCAATTTAGGAAGCTATATGGGCCTAATCACAGAATTATACACCTCACCCCCTCCACCTTGGCCTGTCTTTGGCTCACTTTGGCTGCTCTGGCTCCAAAAAAATGACAGCATGGCAGTTACTGAAAATACCATGTGCAGCCTTTGCAGCAGCCCTTCAGAAGTCAGTGGGTGATGACATATTAACTGCATCTATTTATTTTCTTTTTAAAAGTCTAGTGTGTTTTTTACTGGCGTAGCTGGCAACAGATGAATGGAAACACAAGGCTATTTCTGACATCTAAGCATTTTATTATTATTAAATGTTCATTATATCCAACAACAATATGAAATAATGTAAAATTATCATGATCATAATTAACTGATTAAAGTGCCTCGGTATGTGTAACGTAAGTAATGGAACTGCGATATGGAAAAAAATAGCACAAATCAGACTGGACATTCATAATGTTTTGTTTATCTGTCTTATCGGTACCTTAACCTGAACTGATGAGGGTTGTCATGTAGCTGCTTTCCTTACATATGGTTTTAGTGCAGCTGGCTCTTGTTGTGGCCATCAACTGTTTGTGCTAATTGTCAGCACCTTTGAAAGTGTGCCTAACTCAGATGTTGCTGACTAACAGTATATAGCTGTTAGAGGGCTGCATAATTTGAAGCATTTGTCAGTGATATGTCAGAAAAAACAGAGGAGGATAGGCCAGTAACAGATTAGAGGCCAAGATTACATGCTTTTAGCCCAGCTCACTAATGAATTAGCACAAGTCAACCTTTCACTTATTATCAGGCCAGTAACATTTTCTGACAGTCACGTTGACCTGTTTTTGATCTGAATTTTGTGTATTTATTCTGTGGTGGGTGTTTGCTTTGTGTGTGTGTGTGTGTGTGTGTGTGTGTGTGTGTGTGTGTGTGTGTGTGTGTGTGTTTGTGTGTGTGGTGGATGCGAAGGTTTCCACTGTGGTGTATGACATGGCCACGGCCTCATCTAGAGCAGAGTCTAGCCATAACCACGGAGGAACGTCACAGCTCTATGCCATCGGTGAGTCTAAACACAACTGACTAGAATGTGAGGGAGCAGCAGGGAGACCTTGTGGTCTAGAAACTATTCTTTAGTTCATGTACTGGAGTACTCGCTTGCAGATAGATATTTAAGTTTTCAAAAGTACATTTTCTTTTTAATATCAATGTGTTGCTGTACTGTTGAATGAATGAATGCACTGACTTGCTTGTAGAACCACAATGCTGCACAAATGCACCGTCACCACGGGGTTAGTCATTTGTGCTTTGCTAACAAAATGGAATAAATACATTTTATTTTGAAAGCCTGTCTTGCTTGCGCTTGTTTCACAAAGCTGGATGATGTATTTCTGCTTTTACATCAAACCCAGTTGAGAGCAGGTTCTTTGATTGCTTTTTCTCCCGGTAAGCATACTGGTATCTTATTAACATGCTGGTACACGATTCTTACTGTTGTAAGAAAAATCTACATTGATGTCCTGTTGTTTCTGTTTTCCAGTGCAATTCACTGTAGCTTTTTGCTGTCATCACTTAAGCCACGCTTTTAGGATGCTGATTGGTCGACTTGATTTGTGGCTTCCAATGTTAACACTTTGGTTGGAGTGCGGCCAAATGGTTTTGTGAGTTAAAAGAAAATGAAAACTCACAAGATCAGTTGGCAGCTGCAAAATGAATTGAGTTGTAGGACTTTATAGTGATTACTAGTTAACCACTCCATAACTGAAATGTGATAGGTTCAGTCCTTGGATGAGTCGTGTTCAGTCAAAGTGTCCTTGAGACTAGACAGTAAAACCCTCAACCCTCACATCATTATCAGATGATAAAAATGTAACATGAAATGTGGAATGTTAAATTTTTTACTGTTTTCATTGCTTCCGTCATACATCCTCGGCCAGTTTCCTGTGCCAAACTCAAAAGGAAGAAGAGCCTGTTTGGGGCGGCCATCTATGTGGAGGTAACAGCCGAGGGGGAGTCGCGGCGCACAGCAAAGTCACACAGCTCCTCCAACCCCAAGTGGGACGAGAGGCTCACTCTGTAAGAATCAACAAATACTCTTTCTGACTGACGGGTTGTGTGCATTTCTCTCATACCATTCACTGCTTTATCTTTACATCTCAGTTTCTGTGTCTTTCTCTCTCCCTCCCTTCTTCACTCCTTTGTCTGGGTGTCTGATATGTGTGTTAAATCTAGTCCCATAATACACACAAGCGCAGGCTCGTAATATACACCTGAAACGAGAGTGTGATGACAAGTGCCTGAATCACTTTATCATTTGGACTAAACAAAATGAGCAGCACAGACAGGGAGGATTTCCCTGAGTTTATGAATACCAGGAATCATTCTCCTCTCACTCTTCCCCACCACAAAATGTTCCTAGAAAAAAACTCTGCTTTACAGCGGCCCCTGCATTTATGAGAAGCAGTGGGAGAGAAAAGTGGAGTAATCTGCAAGAGTTCTTTGAGCAGGCCGTGCTTGGTGTGGGAATGTTGGGTTAATGTCTGCCTGAAAGAATATATGCAGCCTTATATAACAAGCATAACATAAACTTAAATTGTGTTTAAGACCCTCTTCTGCAACAAGGACATGAAATTTGATGACCAAAAATCCCTCAAGCGGCCATCTGAGTTTTAAATAGACAAGGGAAAATTCTGCAAGACAAGACACAGAACCTCTGCATCTGTTTAGCCAGCAGCCTGCGAATGAGTCGATTTTTACTGCTTCCTGGCTTCTTAATGGCTCAGCCAAATGCCAGTGACATGTCACTGTGGATGCTAATTGCCTTGATTGGGTAATTATCACTGGCAAGACAGAGTATTGCCGCATTGGTGATCATAGTGTGGATGTTTTGCAGACAGCTGCGGCTCCAGACACATGGCTTTTAGGCTGTACTCTCAGGTTCTTTTGCTCAGCTGATGTGCTTGACTTTGAGCATAATGACTGTACTGTATTTCTTACCCATTTTGTGTTTGTGGCCATAAAATACAAGGAAGCGGCATTATATGAGCGGAGTACATCAGTGGCCTTGCCGCAGGCTAGGCCAAGACATTCTCGTGGGTTTTTTGAGGGGGAGTAGTTGTTAGAAAAAAAAGAGCCTACAGTATCTTAATAGCAGTGGCTTGATGTGTTCTTAGGTTCTGAAAACTTAGAAGAACTGGAGAAAGCCATGGTTTTATGTATTACATCTGTCGCCTCATGTCTTTATGCTATCCCAGTGTTTGTGCTGCATTCATCTGAAACCTGCTTCTTACACAGTGATAGAACAGCTATATTTTTAGAAAGGCGTATTGTAATATAAATTCATGCACAGTAACCATCTGACAGTCACTGTGGGAATCTATGGCCTCCACCATTATTCAGGCTTTTGTCCAGCTCTCATAATTACTAACTACAAGAAGTACTGCTTAAAAACAACAGTACACAGTATAGAAAACAGTCATGGATGTGAGTTTTTTTTTTTTTTTTTTTTTTTTTTGGTCAAATTTGTTTCTGACAGAGAACTGCAAACATCTGTATTTATTTATTTTGCATTGTTCACATTATGCCAACATCAGCAGTGTTGTCTGTTTTGGATCATTGTGGTTTGTAAGTTTATTTTTTGAGTGCAAATTCAAATTGAAAACTAATAAACACTACCTGGGATATCCTATAGTGATGATAACTTCCCATAGTAATGAATTCATAAAAGTAGTACACCCTCTAAAAAGTGAAAATGTTAAATGTTATGTTGCTTGTGAGTTGCCTGACTCTCCTTCTCTGTTCCTCTCACTCACTCTGTTTCTCCTTCATCCCTCAGTGCTGCCTCCCCCTTCGTTCTGCAGTCTAAGCCAGACAATCCAGCAGTAGTGGCAGTGCTTTCCCAGTGACTCCAGCCCCCGCTGATAGGGTGTTAATACAGAGAGAATAGGCTGGAAATGACAGAGTGGAGGAGTGCAGCTCCACCGCAGTGTCTCAACGCTCTGCTCCTCCCTGTCCTGCGTGAGGAATACTAACCAGAGCCCACAGCAGAATACAGACAATACATGAGGAGATTTTTCCTGTTGATGCAAATAAATTCTGCCAATACAGACAAGGAAACCCAAGAGCTGACAAAACTCTAGCTTAGTAGAAGTGCTATTTGTGACAGAAAAGGGACAAATTCTAATGGGCCAGTAGGGCATTGTGTGGGGGAACATGACAGATTTTCACCAATATACCAGTGGGACTCTTAGGACGATTCATAATCATGTTTCCAGTGCAAGGGTGTTTCTTGTACAATAATATCACAGATATCGCAGAGATACCTGCAACGGCCTAGTCAGTATCATTCATGTGTTCTCCTTACTTGAATTCACAGAGACTCCTTACTTGAATTCATAGAGAACAGTGATGTTATGTCTTTAAGTGACTGTTTAGGAATTCATTGCATGCAGCTATCTTCACACCAGTGCTGCTAAATCTTTTAGAAATGACAGATGATGCATACTAGTCTTTGAACTTCAGAAGTGTCTTTATTGAGTTCAGAAGAGCAAATTCAAACCATGATGCTGTCAAGATGTTGTAACAGTATTAAACACAAACTGATCTCAGCATTAAATCAATAACTTGCACCATCAGACAGCAATTTACAGTGTTTGGCAGAGTCATAGTGTGATATCAAAGGAGTGTCAGAAACACTGTGGCCAAGACTGATCCTCCAAAATCCCTGCTATGAACAAGACGCAAGTACAGGCTGATTGATTTAAAGCCTTTGAACTTCAAGTGTGTGTTTGTGTGTGAGAGAGAAAGAGAGAGAGAGCGAGAGTGAGAGAGAGAATAAATGGAGTGCTTTCTCTTGCGCATTGACACGAGTCTGAAACTAATCAGATTACATCATAAAAATTGCACTTTTTCAATGGACTTGATGCTTCAGTGTTGATGGGCCACAGTTCTTTTTGCAGTGATAGATTCCGTGGTGAAAGATCATAGGCTATTTGATCATGATTAACTTTAATCAGCTGGTTAATGTACCTGTGTCTCCTCTGCTAGTCACTGCTGTTTTAATTTACTGCTACATGGCTATGAAGAATGTTTTATTGAAAATAACAATGGAAGAGAGGAAGCTGGTGATTGCTCTGTCCTTGAGGATGTAGTTACACTTAACATGAGTCAGTGAGAACACATATATTTCAATCCAGTTGCTGCTGATGCTATGTGAGATGTAGCAAAAGTAGGGAAATGTTTAAGTTGGAGCACACCTAGTAACACATCACATCACCATCGTGCTGATAGTTTGGCAGCTGTGATGTTGCTTATTGTACTTTCATGTTCGTTGTTTTACGATTATTCTGCTGTTATTCATTACTATACTACCGTCATCTATACATAGTTGACAGAAACACTATGAAACAAAGTCACAACTTTAGCATTGCCAGGACAAGTTATGTGACTGTGTTTAACACTGCACATTTCTGTTTTTACTGTGCAGGGTGCCTGTTTTAATGACACGTGGTTACAGTGTGTGTGTGTGTGTGTGTGTGTGTGTTCATGCCCATCTAGGAATGTAACACCGCACACACAGGTGGACTTCAAGGTATGGAGCCACCACACCCTGAAGGCAGATGCTCTGCTGGGCAAAGCCACGCTGGACCTCCTGCAGGCGTTGGACCAGCATGACAGAAAACGTATGATTATGTTGTGTCACCCGCACACATGCACATGCACATTCCAGCTCCAACATATTAGAAAGTGTATGGTAGCTCCTGTCCAGTAATTTAGCAAATGCAACTCTGGCACAGTTAGTGCCAGACAGGAGTAGATCCATTAGGCTACAATTTATTTAAACCATGCCAGTATCAGTATCATTTACTCCAAACTTTTCCATGGCTCGCTCTGTGTTCCTGTCCCATTCACCTTCTGGAGAAAGGTCTAGTAATAGATGCTAGCAACATACCCTCGCGCACTTACTCATATTGCACTTCCTCCAGTGAGGTAAAGTAGTGATTAAAAAAACTTTCTTGATCTGACTGACCATTTTAGAATCTGGGAGAAAAATGTAATACCACATTTTGTTATTCATACAGTCATACAGCACTATTTTGTTTAAATGCACATAGAATGGTTGAACCCTTTGTTTACCAAAATTACTATGACAACCAGTTCACTGTCATACCAGAATGGTCACAATGATTTTATTTTTATTTTATTTTAAAATATTTTTTCCCCCAGTGTAAACATTGCACCTTTGTCACTCATGTCCCCTGTTGTCACTCTGTGCTCTGGCTCCACAGTAGAGAATGTGAAGGAGGTGTTGAAGCTGAGTGTGGAGCAGAAGGGAGCTCCAGTGCCCACAGGAGAGCTGACTGTCTACCTGGATGGACTGACTGTCTCTGACCGGGAGGCGCTGACACCGATCACCAATGGCAATGCAACAAACGCCACAAGTGAGCTGCATAGGCCCTATTTGTATATATTACGGTTGGCTAGAGGGAAGAAATCTTTGGCCAGATATTCTTTTCATTTAAATGGTCTGTCTGGTAGTTTACATTAATGGATAAGACACGCAGGGATAAAAATTATGCTCAAGTTGATTTAAAACATTTTTAGAGCCTGCACAGACGGTAGTCTAAACACAGCTGATACTTCTCGGAGCATTTCTCAGCAATTGCTGGCTTGCTGCCATTTCAATGTGTAATGCTACTGCACTGCAACCTGATACATAACTGCTAAGGACTTATACTGTAAATGACATGTAAAAATATACATACATATATACAGTGTGTGACATAGTGGCTTTGAGTCTGGCTTAGCACTTTTGTAGCATGTCATCCCTATCTTACCTGCACACAGTCTTCCTTGTTTCTGTCCAATGTGTAATCTAATAAAGTAATGTAAATAAAGCTATGTCCCAGTTCATGTCAACACTCCTAAACCTATTTCCTTCAGGACAGTTGTACGCTAACAGCGCTCTCTCCCATCCGACAGAAGTTCAACAGAACGGTGATGCCATCCATGAGAATGAAGGAGACTCTTCCTCCTCTTCCTCAAGGGCTGCGAACAGGTAAACTGCTTAAATCATACCAGCCACTTTTGGGCAGTATTCTTTGCTAATTTGCACATGCAGCTTTTGAGGCATATAAATAGTTAATTAAATTCATACCATGGTCTGGGTGAACACTCATTTATGATTGTCTGCAGGCTGTGTTGTGATAAAACAGTTGAATGCACACATAGAGTGGCTGAAGTTTAATCACTGCTCTAAATTTTTACACTGACCATGAATTTCTAAAATATCCAATGCAACCATAGCACCAAACTGAAACAAAAAAAAAAAAAAAAACTATTATTGTGATCATTTTCCAGCAGTTAACATTCGTGTATTAACACTAACACCAAGTTAGGCAAGACATAACATTACCCGAATCAGCTGATAGCATCTCCTTTGCTCGGCTTATTTTCAGAGGATATCACTAAATTAATGGTATCTCCAAGTTTGTTATTGTTGGTAAGTGGTCATAGTATATGTGGAATAATCAACTTGTTTTGCTTTAAAGGGTTTTCAATGCATTCCACACATCTTGTTTGGATTATTCCTTACATGTACAATTTATGTTCAAATGTTAATTTTTTGACAGAGGTTGGCTAAGGTCTCATGTTAGTGGTGTGTGTGTGTGTGTGTGTGTGTGTGTGTGTGTGTGTGTGTGTGTGTGGGGATATCTGCTGTGGAGGTGCTGTACAAGACAGTGCTGCTGTTTATATTTTATTTTACTTTCTGCTTTCTGCTGTTGTCTTTTTATTATATTGGTTGTGAGGCACTTTGTAAACAGTTTGTATAGCACAGTTATGATTATTTCTAAAACACTTGAAAACTAGATAAGTGTTGCAGAAATAAAGTTCCAAAAATGGTTCCTTAACACAGTGTTTGGATATCACATTGAAACCAAGGGGCATGCCCAGCCTCAAACAAAGAATGCTAACAATGAAAACAAGCAGCAGATGTCAGATTTGCCCGCAATATGTCAAGTGTCTGGTGACCAAAAAGGAAACACAAACAAAGCAAAAAAACAAACCTCCCCAAAAACAGCTCACTGAATTCAGTGAAGTGCAAGCATTCATTTTCCAGGTTTGGACACATCAGTACCACTCCATTTTAATGGCAGTGTGTGATTTTTATTACTTTATTCAATTAATTTTGTGCTTGTGTTGCACTAATGTCACTGTTGGTGTGTTCTGTGTGGCGAGGTGCAGGTTGAAGACATTACCCTCTAGGAGCTAACAGAGGCCTTTTGGATACACTCAAAGTCTTATGCAAGGAGGAGATGCAGAAACTGTTGGATATTTTCACATTCTCCTGTCAGTGGTCTTAGTAAAACACATAATGGGTTGCCCAATAGAGAGAAAATTCTGCTAATGGATTGCTGGGTGAGACCTGAATTGATCTGATTCAGTTACACTGAAGGCAGACTGTGAAAAGTGAGAGGGTTTCTGTATGAAAGTTCTCTCTCTCTCTGCCTTCCACCCACACACAGACCCTGACCGATACACATACACACACACACACACACACACACACACACACACACACACTTGTGTCCTTGGAACATATTGCATGTTACCCAAATCATCATGTTGGTTGAGGGGCTATATTTTTCTCAGCTGCAGATGACGCAGAGGCTATTGGAGCTTCACCTTGTCTGTCTCTATTTTTCTGCTCTTTTTTTGCTTTCTCTCTTTCCTCCTAGCTATGTTTACATGCACAGAGTAACCCAGCTCTTGGTCATACCCTGGTTAAAACCTTCTTTGGGTTAAGCTGTTAACTTGAACCTTTTGATACCCTGCAGTTCACTTTTTCCATAAATAAACCAATTAACAGAATCCCTGCCCCCCCATCTCTGACAGAGCAATATATTTTTATATAACATATCATTCTGATATATTGAAAATGAAATGAGCACTCGTTCAGTCATTTGTGTGATGTTTTTGTTGAAGTAAAAATGTATCCATAATGCTGAATCAGTCAGTTTGCATTAGACTCCAAAATGGAGTGAAAGGAGCAAGTTGCATGCCCTGAACTGTTTAATATCAGAATAAGCCATGCATCATATCCAGTGGTGTGTCAGCAGTTTTGGTGATGCAGCACAGTCTCTCTCCTTTATCATGTGCATTATTTTGTATTCCAAACAACAGAAAAATACAGACACAAATACACAGTTTCAGATATTTGGATTATTAGACAATGATTTAGTTTCTTTTTTTCCCCCTAACAAAGTGGTTTATCTGAAAATAAGGAAAGTGAGGTCTTCATTGGTCTTTTGAGTGTACATTAGTGTACATAAGTTAGGTTGAATGTGTGAGTATAAAAATAAAATATACATCACTTGTAGTGAACAGATCATAAATCTAACATGTACTTGCACTAGCTTGTTAACATCAGTGGATTGTTCAGCTTTAGTGCTGTCTGTTATGGACCAAGGAATAAGCTGGGCTAAGTGTTAGCTAGCCAACAGTGCACCGAATCATGCCTAACAATTAAAGGCAGAAAGGTCTTAGCTTAACTGATAACTATTTACATTATTAAAATGAACCACCATGAAAATGATCAACACTAATAGCATCAAATAAAACAGCACTGTACCAGAGGGACTCCGGTTCAGCTGTTCTCTGATTGGTTGTCCTATCTGTCAGTCATCCAACTCACACCAGGAGTTACTCAGTAGTGAAGACTGGTGAAGTAGTGCTTCACAGGTGGACTTAACATCGCATTGGAATTAAGTATCCTGGTTAACTATTAAAGTAACCTAGCGTGTGAAGTATAGAAAATTCCTCTTGGATATAGATCCTTTTTGTCTTTTTCTTATTTTTGAATAAATTAAAAAAAAAAACAAACACCTTAATTATTATCAGATGGTTTACATGCAGGTTACTCTAATCAAGTTATGACATAAACATGCACTGACCCAAACCAGTTTGTAGTTAAGTAACAGGGGTAAGACCAGCCTTTTCTGCCCATGTAAAGACAGCCATTGTGTCTCTCATTTTCTTTGTTTGAAGCTTTTTCCTACCCACTCTTAAACACCACTTGTCCAGTCATACATCTTTTTAAGTGTGTTTCTCCTGTTTCTCATCTCGTTCTGTCTTTGTCTTGGTTCTTTTTAGTCCCATTACCTCCCCTTCCTCTTTCTCTCCTGCTGTCTGTCCTGCTTTCTGTTCTAGCAGCTGCCCCACTGGTGCCAATCTTTATTATCTGTCATGCTGTGTAAGAGTGCCCTTCAACAAGGCTAACGGGCCTTTTATTGAAAAGCCAGCGAGGGAAGCCGTCTGCACATCGTGCCAGAAGGTGCGGGGTGGGGGAGCGGGGGCTGCCTGGCTCCCATCTGCATTGCAGTTGCTGAAAGGACTGCAGAACACAAACGGGGCATCCTTAAAACTTTGTAGCGTGCCACCCCCTCTCTCTATATGTGTTTTTTTTTCTCCCAGGCTTCATCTCCTTCATGGTCTTGTCTCACCGTTATGCTGTGGTGCATTTCGTGGCAATCTTCGCTCCTTTGCCTCTCCTATACTCCTCTTTTAACATAACTCTTTCCTCCAGTTAGTTTTCTCTTATCAAATGTCTTTCCTCTTTTTTTCTTCTTTTTCATTTTTTCTTCTTTTGCTTCCCCCCTCCTCCCACTTTCTCCCTTATGTCACTCACTCCATCTCTCTCTGTGAGCTGGTGTTTCTACTGTTTATCCACAAAAGGCAAAGGGAGACCCTTCCTGTGGAGCCAGAGGCCCCAGGTCCCACAGCCTGACAAAACACTTCCTACTGGTGCACTTTCTGGCAGCAACTGTAGGCTACTCTCCATGTGTCTGTTTATTCTATAATCAATTATGTCCGTGATCTGTGATTAATCATGATTAGTCATACATTTAAAATACTACCATTTACTTGAATTTTGGTTTGAGATGAAACTTGTGTAGCTTGATGACCACGGTTTGCTCCCATGTCAGTGTTTGGGCAAAACACATCTTTGCTAATGTTAGCAAAGACGATGGTACTTGAGACTCGTATTGCTTTGGTGTGTGTGTGTGTGTGTGTGTGTGTGTGTGTGTGTGTGATGATAAGGACATCACAGAGAAAGCAGGAATGCTGGGCTTAACAAATATCCTCTGTAATTAAATGTGCTATGGTATGTATAACAGTTTGTAACATAAATGTTACATTAATAATGAGATGGTAGTACAAAAGAGGTTGTTATTCAGTGGATTGGCAGCTTACATTACCTTCTACACTGCATTTTACAGTGTGCCATTGAGTTGGGATTTTTTGGGGGAAATCTAGTGGATTATTAATGGATGCTGTGTTTGAATTTTGGTAGGTGGCGCTCTTTTCTTTGTTCAACCATGTCGACTGTTGCTGCTTTGGTAACCACCAGCTGCCTCTTTTTTTTATTAAAGTGACAGTTTGGATTCTTACCCATGTAGTGGTTATTTTCTGGTCCGTGTGAGTGTAATTCATCCATCAAGCTTGGTCCATTAAATCCTTCCCTGTCATGAGAAGGAGAGCTTCAGTGGAGTGTGATAGAGACTGGAGAGCAGCATGACTTTAAGCAGCAACAAATACTGAAAAATTGTTCTCAAGAATGCCAAAAACAAACACCAAAACAAACAAACATGCAGTGCATGTAGTGCATGTTTGTTTTGGTGACATAGTGTCACCGCTCAAGATAGGGTTGTTTTCCAGTCTCTATCTGTTACATTCATTTTAGAGCAGTACCCTCCCGGTGAATATCTCATTCTCATGGCAAGGAAACATTTAATGGATCAAACTTTGTGGATGCTTTATACTCACATGGAGGAGCAAATTCCCCTGTATGGGTGGGAATCCAAACAGTGACTTTAAGACAAAAGAGGAATGCAGACTTACGAGACCTCGGGTACCTTCTAGTTTAAATTTCTATGAAAATGTGGATGAATTCTTCTGTAATAGAAGTTAAGTGTCCTTGCTATACATCTTTGTGAATGACTGTGTCTGATTCAGTGTATTTTTTCTTTTTGATCGATGGCCCTCACCTCTTGCCCTACAAAGCTCAGACTTAAGCTTTATGGCAGGATTTGTCCCGTAGCAAACACTGGGCTTGGCGTGGGCTAGTCTGCAGCAGAGACTGAACACTGCTGGCTCACAAACAATAGTTCTCCTTCAGCTGGGCACATTATGTCACCATGCATCCATCCTGCTGAGCCTTCTCCTCACCCCTTCAAGACAATAGTCTCAATGTGACAAGACTGTGTCTTTTATCTAGACACACACAGAACATGTAGCTTGCATTTCCCTCACCCTGTCAGAGTGCCATGCAACATGTCTCTCTAGCAGCTGGCAGGCTGGCCACATGAACAGGAAGAGGTTTAGACTTTGGTAGGTGATAAAGCAGGCAGCTGAACTCCACAGATTGAGGCCTGCTGTGGAGTTGCTGTGTTTTCCTTGACATCCAGCTGTAAATCAGACTTAATTATATGCTCCACACTACTCAAATACAGAGCATGAACACACACACACACACACACACACACACACACACACACACACACACACACACACACACACACACACACACACACACACACACACACACACACACACAGACAAACAAACAGACAGAGTGAAGGCCTATCTTCTGTCTCTTTGTCAAGCCACCCAACCATGGCTCAGTTGTTACCTGAACACAAATTTATCATTGGCTTTCAGTGTTGGAGGAAATACACACTGACAGAGCCTCTCCAAGGAGGGGTGTGTGTGTGGGCGCAGGGTGGTCTCCTGTGTCCTCTGTATTACCAGTAGTTTCACAAAATTTGCACTGCACAAAATGATTAAATGATTTAAAAACAAAATCTCAGATTTACCTGCTTCACATTGATAAATGAAATATAGAAATTTGACATCAAGTAAAAGTGAAAATTGAGAGGAATTATTGGAATAGAAATATTGAATTGTGTACTGAAATTAAATGATTAAAATAACTAAATGGATATAAAAATGTCAAAAGGAAGAAAAAGCAATATACACATTATTTGGAACTAAACTGCATTCTTTTTTTTCCTCTCTCTCTTGTCTGTTTACTTCCACTATCTATAACTATATATATGCACCCATTTATTTATACATCATTGAGCCCCTAAATAAACTGAATTCCGCACAGTGCTAATGTTTTGTGTCATTTGCCTTTGACCTATATTGTTACCTGACACACATTTTGTTGGCAGAAAAGTTTGTATTGAATGTGAATACAACTTAGACACTTGAATGGAAGACTTCAGACTCTTTTCATAATCATAGTTTCATAGTTTGTGATGTAAATTTGCAGACATTTAATTGCTTTTAGCTTTTTTTTCCCCTTATGAAACAGAAACCATCCTGATCGGTGTTATGCTCTAAAGGCTCATTTATACTCAACATTCAGTACGGTTACGGATATGATAGCCTTTTGTCCATACTTTGTGTTTATTTCATCCGTATTGCTGCAGTTTTCAGGAATCTTACAGATAGGGACGAAACGGATTAGCACCGCTGCAAATCACAGGGGCAGTGCAGCCAGTAGTTCAAGAGAGACCGGTCTGTGAACAAGACACGAAGAAGTCAATATCTCTCATTGGTAATATCAGAGAAAAAAATTTCTCCGTCCTCCTGTCGTGATGTATTCAGTGACCCCGCAGACAGCTGTGTCTGTGACTCCGCCTCTTTTGCCTCTTTGTAGCGGGTCCATTACTATGACCTCCTCCACCGTCACAATGCTTTTGACTCTGAGCTGCCCTCTCGTCGGAAAGTATGTGGGCAGAGACTTTTACATTGTTCCAAACGGGCGAATCAATTTTCGTACGTGAAGGGAGTATAAATGAGCCTTAACTCCTGGTGATTTTTGCTTTTGTTTTTGGCCATATCAGTCTGTTTTTCAGAGCAATGTTAGCTCCCAATATTTTAGCACCATTATATCAAGAAGTTGATTTGAAGTTTGCAGTAGACATTGTATCTGTCTGATCTCTGTGTGTTTGTCTCCTGAAGCACGGTGAACGGTACGGACTTGGGCCAAGGCTCAGGCTCCTGTTCCGCTTCCAACGGTGTGGACAGTCATGCGCCTTCCGACTCCTCCAGCCCCGCGCCCGGACCCCTGGTCAATGGAGACACCACACCCAACTCCACCCCAGTCCACCAACCCCCAGACAGTGACACAGAGACTAGAACTGGTGAGCAACATCGTAAGATGTAGAATGTATGGAATTTGATAGGAAGTCTTAGTCTTGGTCCAGTATGTTCTCAGTTTATCCAAAAAACAAGAGTAAGGAAGTGAATTTTACCTGGATTACTGCCATTACTATCTGCGTGACCTTGATTTCATTTGTTCATTTATTCTGTTATTTTTTTAGGACTTTAGATTAGTCTCTGCTGGTTGGTTATTCATGTACAGTGCACAAACTTGGTCATATTATGCATCTCATCACTGTGTGCAGCACTGTTTAGTCCAAAGTGGACCCTGCAGTAATAGGTCATGTATTTGTTACTGATTGACTAAGAGGAGAACTGCATCATTTGTGGGGAATGAAAAGTTTTGCCTTGGATATTTGGTAAGAGCAATGTCAGTTCACTGAAAGACTTCATGTTTAACTGCATAGTCTGCCAAGTGTGTTTTACTCTCTGTTTTGGGGTCAGTTTACAGTGTCAAATGTCTCTGGATATGATTCACATAAGAATTAGACACTGATATATTTTCTTCTGATGAGTCACAGGCCTGTGTCAAAGATGGGATAATACAGATTACTCCCAGAATATGTTGGTTATACATGCTGTACACGTGCGTTTTCCCTTGAAGTGTTGACTTTGCAGGGCAGCCTTCTGCTGTGCTCCTGCCTTTATCTTCATGGCTGTTCATGGTTGACTTGGTCCTGGGGAACAGCCAAGCAGAACAGTAGATTAATTTTCATTAAGTGAGGCCTGTAATCTCTGCTGCTGTCAGCACCTCTGTCCAAAACTCCCCAGAGAGAGAGAGAGAGAGAGAGCAAGCACAGAGTGCAGTGCACTGTGCAGGGCAGACAGGACAGCACAAGCACACAGACTAGATGGAGCCAAACTTCACTAGTATTGAGTATTTTGCTGCATTGAATTCTCAGTTCAGATTTTAGTGTCAAGAAAACAGCCATCACATACCCCTTTTCTTTTGATTGTCGATGAGTAGATACACATTCTGTTGGCTGGTTTACAGTGGTTGCTGGGTAACCCGAGTGAGACCTCATGCCCTTTCCATTGGTTGCAGTAATGCCACTGTTCAGTTGAAGCTGCCATATTACATCCCAAAAAGACATTTATCAAGAAAAAGTGCCTACCATTGTTATTTTATTTAATGACACTATAAAGTGAGTACCAATCACATTGCCTGCTTTAAGTTATGCCATTAGTTGTATTAATAGTGGAATTACAGTCAGTGAAACTTCATCATTTACTCACTGATAAAGAGAGACATTACATAGAAGCAACAGTTTATAAAAGTAATGTAATATTAATTTACTGGTAATAACGTTTTTCTCTCAATGAAGCAGTACTTTTTGGGCCACCCTGAAGTGAAATGCCAAAATACATCATACTTTTATACACTTATTTGGTTTTCATTGCACTAGAGACAGGTTCTGAATAAGAAATAGCTCAGTATATACAGTATGGCTGCTACTAATGAATACCATCAGTGTCGATTAATCTGTCAGTTATTTTTTTGATTAGTTGATCAATTGATTAATCTAGGAAATATTAACACTCATGACAAATGCCTATCTAGAGTCCAAAGTGATGTCTTCGGATTTCTTCTTTATTCTGGCCGGCAACAAACACACACACACACACACACACACACACACACACACACACACACACACACACACACACACACACACAAATTATTATGTGGAGGTATGGAAGTGGTGCCACACTGCTGTGATTTGCAAAACTTCCCATAAAATATGTCACAGCTAATCAATCAGTCCTAAACTGACACATATCAGTTTACATTTACTCTGCAAAATTGTGCTGGAATGTCAAACACTTGATGTTAAAACAGCTGATCATGTGGTAAATAAAATGTTGCAAGTTCCAGCTGTGTGTGGTACCAGCGCCTTTCTGCTTTTTCTCTATTTTTGTTCATAAACGCCTGCCTTAAGACGACTCAAATGTGTGCAAATTGTTGGTTTGAATTTTCTAATGACACGAAATGGAATAAAGCAAATTATTCATAGTATATGTGAACCTATATCAAAATTATTATTGATTAATTTTCTCTGTGCATCAGCTATTTAAGTAATCCACTAAATGTTTCAGCTCTAATGTGCAGTATCATAAAATGACAGTTAGAGGAGTTTATCCGCAGACTTAAGTGGTGTTTAGCATCTGGAACTGGAATCTTTTAAGATATATTTCTTTCCTTCCAAAACAAGGTGAGATTTGAGCTAGTTCATGGTTACTTGTCATCATGTATGATTTAAATTCATTACTGCTTCAGAGGTCAGTATGGGAGTCAGTATGGTGGTAATGACTAAACTCTGATGTCACTGCAAGTCATAGCTAGCAGTCTTACTCTATGTATGTAAAAACACCCATTGTGTTTGTCTCCTTTGCAGTCAATGGGGAATCCTGCAACGCTGCTCTCAGCCCCTCTCCTGCTGCAACAAGCGACGCGCTGCCCCCAGCAGACAACCTAGAGGACTGTAGCCAAGATGCCGCTGTTCCAGACTCCAGCACGGCGGCAGATAGCACAGCTGCAGCCCTCACCACCTCTTCCTCCACCATGGCTCCAGCCTCCTCTTCTGCTGCTAAGCCTAATGACGGTGCTGCTGCTCCCTCCACTTCCACCTCTCCAGCCCAGGCAGTAACCACCGCCGCCACAACCACCATCACCACCACCACCACAGCCTCCTCGTTGTCCTCTTCTTCCTCTTCAGCTCTGGGAGAGGCAGCAGCCTCAGGAGCTGGCAGTGGCAGTGGTAGTAGCAGTGGAGCTGTAACAACGGATGGGGCCAAGCCTAGGCAGCAGGCCCCCAACGCTGGAGCCTCCGATCCACTACCACCAGGGTAAAAACTCACACCAGGAAGGAATGAAGGATGGAAAGGAGAATAAAGTCAGAGAGAAATTTCACCTCAAAGGTATCTTGCTATGGGGCGGTGTAGCTCAGGAGGTAGAGCGGTCGTCCGGTAACCGGAGGGTTCCCCGTTCGATCCCCAGCTCCTCCAGAGTGTGTCGAAGTGTCCTTGAGCAAGATACTGAACCCTTCACCGCTCCTGATGGACAGCTAGGCGCCTTGCATGGCAGCCTCTTCCATCAGTGTGTGAATGTGAGGCAAACATTGTAAAGCACTTTGAGTGGTCAGTAGAATAGAAAAGCCCTTTTGAAATGTGGTCCATTTACCAATTACCATTTCCATGGTCTATAGTAGATGTAACTGGATCACACTCTCATCAAAGAAGGAAAAACATTTTTCCAAAAAAGCAAAAATTTTTATGAGGCATTTGACTTAAGTGAATACCAGAAGAGAGACAATATGACTCAAATAGAAGTTTTGGTTACGAGTGAAAAAGTTATCAAGCCGCAACAACTATATGTAAGCATTTAGCTGGTGTGGAAAGTAGCTGGTGTAGAAAATTAATGCATAATTTTCTACCAAAGATCATGTGACTATGACAAGTTGACCTTTGACTGGCTTAACTTTTATTTTATTTATTCATTCATTCATTTATTTTGTTGACTTGTGTGTGTTTCAGATGGGAGCAGAGGAAGGACCCACATGGGAGAACGTACTATGTAGACCACAACACGAGGACTACGACCTGGGAAAGACCACAGCCACTGCCACCAGGGTCAGTTTATCTCATACAAATACACACACACATGCACGTATATATATGTGTACATTTGTTATGTTGCAGCCTGATGCTACAGTTTTTTTCTCTCATTAATCTACACTCAGTACCCCGTAATGACAAGTGAAAACACAATTGTAAAAAGTTTAAACCCTGAGTACCAGGAACCTTCAGGATGAGCTAGCAGTGCTGTCAGCTGCTCTACCATGGATCAATAGACGACTATAACAGAAAAAGCAGCCAGCCAACGCTGAATTCCAGATACCACTGCAAAACAAAAGTGTTAAGGTGGACCTCACCTTGCGGAGATCCTGAATTGTTAGAGGCTGTGAAATGCCCTGTGTGTTTTCCGCTTGATTCATCCATCTACTTACCAGCTTGCATTTTTTTTGGTCTCTTTGTTCACTTTGTCACCCTTTGACATTAATCTGCCAGCTGGGAGCGACGGGTGGACGACCGTGGCAGGATCTACTACGTGGATCACAACACCCGAACCACCACTTGGCAACGTCCCACCATGGAGTCGGTCCGCAATTTTGAGCAGTGGCAAAGCCAGCGCAGCCAGCTGCAGGGAGCTATGCACCAGTTCAACCAGAGATACCTCTACTCCGTAAGGATAAAGACACACCCACCTCTCCTTTTACCCCCTTGAGATACTACTACTTCTTCTACCTGTGAAATATCAAAATTAATAAGAGAATAGAATAATAGAATAGAATAATTCACATCATTTACTCTCTTTCTTTCTTCTCTCTTTATTTTTTAGTGTAGCCAGAAAGGATAAAAGGGACTTATTGCCATCTTCAAGAGAATATAGTCATTTTATTACAGTTAGTTTGACAGATGGGCCATCTGTCTTTTATCATTTGATAATAGTAAGGCTAGAGAGAATTAAAATAGAAAGACTAGACAGAGGCATTTAATTCATCTTTTCTCTTGCATCACAAATTTATGTTTAAGGTTTCCCTGGAAGATACATAGCAAATTCCCCACAGGAACTATAAAGAGGACTATGTTTGGATTGTCCATAAAATGTGAATTTTGAGTTTGTAGCTTATCATTGGCTATGTTCCCAAACCTTCAGTGAACCTTATCCAGGAAAGGAGAAATCTAGGTGGAATGATCCCAGTCTTAACTTAAAAATGCCTCATGGTATAGTTTATGCAGGTAACCTGGTGGTTACAAAGACCATCCTATCAGCTCAGTCAATATGTCTGTTCCTGTAAGTTATACTTGGGCACGGCACTGAATCCCTACCAGCTGCTGCACTCTGAGCTTTTCTGGTGAAATTTGGAAATGTACAGTATGTCTGTCTCAGAAGAAAAGGCAGTAAATAATGGGCATCAGGGCAAAATGCTCCAAAAAATGAGGGGAGATGCCGTTGATTACATTTTTGCTTGTCTCCTGTTTTTTTCTCATTGAGTTCTCATATATCCATGTGAATGTGAATATGGTCCCAGTGGGCCACCATGACTGAGGGATTCTTTCCAGTGTGTGGGTTAGAAAAATGGGGCAGCTTTTGATTAGTAAACAGAGTATGCAGCCTGAAGTGGTAGAAAATGTGGCACCATGCAGCCAGTAGTGGGAGCAAACACTGAAGACACACAGGCCACTTTATCAAAAACAAAACATACACACACAGATACAAAAAACAGCGTGTTATTATTAAAGGCCTTAATCATTGTCAGAATTTCAAAGGACTTGACATCCCACTCCCCCAACCCTCCCCTGCCCTAAACCCTCATAGCATGCAAGACAAAAAAACCTTCCCAAGAGGTTCAGTCATAAACCTGCCCAAAAAGGACCACCAAGCCCCCAGAAATCAGAACACGTGGAGCAAAAAATGCCCACTGAAAACCCAACTTAGAGTGAAATACCAAGAGCCAGTTTCACTTTTGAGTGCTATAAATTCTTTACAAAGATAATTGCTGGCCATCTGTGACGTGTAGCCAGCAGACCTACAATCTTTTCCATTTTACGCAATGTGAACCCTCCGCCTCATTAAATCATCTGATGAAACTGGAACTCGCCAGCTTTCAGTCTTTATCAGCTCATCACATCTCAGAATGTGCATTTAGCTCAAAGCACTCTCATAAACCAATATACTACAGGAGTGTAAACAGAGCAAACATCTGGTCTGCTGACCAGAGCTCAGGGAGAACAGCTCTAAAATCTCTTCACAGATATGAGTCACAACAGGTCTGATGTCTGACATCACCTGAAAGTTGCTTAGCCCCTCTTTGAAGTCTGTAATGGCTTTAAAGATCAAGTGCTCCAAAGCCCCTCTAGATTAACCTTGAGCTGTCTTAATAATCATAGTATTGTTTAAGATGATCTGAAAGCAGCCAGGTGTTTTAATATCGCCTCACAGACAAGATGTCATTTTTCTCTCTCCAAATTGTGAATGGTAAACACTGCATTCTCTGTCTTATCACTTTGATGAGCTTAAAAATGATAGGCTCCAGGCTGTGTTGCTGGTCACACAGGCCCCACACATAATGTAAGCCTATAAACATGTGTCCCTTCCACACCCCCACATACTGAATCACCAGTTTTTGGGTGCAGTTGTTTCACAACTTCAGTCACCTGGACAGAGCAGAGTTTCATAATCAAGCTGTTGTTACCTAGCCCAAAGTTGAGAATCCAACCTGACCAAAGAACAAAACACACAGCTTTTACGTGCCCACCTACCCTTTCCCCTCATGATCCTGTCCTAATCTGGTGGTCTTTGTGAGGGTTGCTCTCCTGAGGCTTTGATCTGAGCAATGATGTCATCTTCCTTGATGATGATTAGCTTACAACACAAATCAAAACACAGAAACAACTAGAGTGAGAGAATATTCAAAACAAGTCAGCCACAGAGTCAGACTGGTAGCTCCCTAACTGACAACCTATAAAAATCTAAATTCATTGGGATTATTCATCCATTTGTTTTCGTTTGGAATATTCACCCGTTTCGCTGTGTTGGAATATAGTCTCTGCTTTACCCCCTTCTGGAATATATCATCATTTTTTTTTTGGAGTATTGTACTTTTTGGGAATATTTATGACCACACTTCGATGTTTTGTGTCTTTCTGTTGGACCTGCATGGATGTTCATGTGTGCATCCCTCGTTTCCAGGCCTCCATGATGTCTGCTGAGAATGATCCGCTGGGCCCGCTGCCTCCTGGTTGGGGTGAGTTCACCCTCTCAATTCCAGCTTCTTTCTCTATGCATTGCCAATAGTTGTCCATATACATATAGAAAACTGACACTGAACTACCTTGATTTGATTAGATGATTCTTGATTTAATTAGTTAAAAAAAGAGTACTGAAGAAAATCCAACAGATACACACACTTTAACACATTGCATCTTGTGGCTGATGTGTTAGTTTGTGTTGCCAGCTGTTGTTAGCCCTGTATATCTACTCGCTGAGCCCAGATGTCAGCAATGTCAACCGGTCAGATAAACCTTTGTCTTTAGTGTGATTCAGCACTGAGGCTAATCTGAGTGGTATTGCCACAGGCTTTAACCACTTCGCTTTAAATCCTGGGTCTTTTTCATGTGTATATCCATGTCAGAGAGGCGAGTGGACTCCAATGACCGAGTGTACTTTGTCAACCACAACACCAAGACAACGCAATGGGAAGACCCCCGAACACAAGGGTGAGCACAGCATCACAGCAGAGATGTGGACTATGGGTAGTTTTTCCCAATAAAGCCTTAATACTTTTCTTAATTCCCCCTTTTTATAATTGTATATCTGTGTGTTGGTGTGCATCTTCAGGCTACAGAATGAAGACCCTCTGCCTGAAGGTTGGGAGATTCGGTACACAAGGGAAGGGGTCCGCTATTTTGTGGATCACAACACCCGAACAACCACCTTCAGCGATCCACGCACCGGAAAGTCCTCTGTGTAAGAACACACACGCCAGAGCAAATTTTTGTACACGTTTTTACACACATTTTATGTTCTTTGCTCGAGGCTGTGCCCAGAGTCTTGTTTGTTAGGAAACAAAAGATGAAGTTCAAACTACAGGTATTTGGAGTACAGATCTCTGACCTGTGCCACTTGCTGAGTTTGATGATGATCTTGATTCATTAGAGCTTCTCTTTACAAAGTGCTGTCTAAGTGTAACCATTAGTCAGTTCATTATAAAAAATATTTTAATTGGTACATGGCATTAGCAGATACGTAGTGGTATTGATGCTCACTGATATTGAAACAAAAAAGATAAATGAGAACATCCCCAGTTCAGGCTTATTGGAAACAGAGGCATATTTTTTTCTTTTATTTTGGGCTATAACACCAAGATG
This sequence comes from Myripristis murdjan, assembly GCF_902150065.1. Lineage (NCBI taxonomy): Eukaryota > Metazoa > Chordata > Actinopteri > Holocentriformes > Holocentridae > Myripristis > Myripristis murdjan. The sequence goes on along the minus strand of NC_043999.1, from coordinate 22,780,098 downwards.
TAACATTTGATGTCAAACGTGAAGTCTGCCGAAACTTATTAAAAAGGGATTCCCACTGTTCATGTAATTCCTGGAATATGAGAATGAAATTTGAGAGTTGTGTTCAGGACAGGGAAAGGTCAGGAATTCACTGAATTTTCAGGACAAGAGAGGATAGTAGGCGATTTTTGCCAATGGGCCACTTTTTAGAAATATTGCAGAATGTATTTTACAACTTGTTTTTCACATGCATTGCATTAGCTGGTGGTTTCCAGCCCAGCTGTAGTGGAAACCAGACATTCACACATTCAGAACATGCCTTTTGGTCATGGAAACAGTCTGGTTTAGTAATAAGAAATTATGGAAGTTTATATCATGACCGCAGTGGGAACCCTGATGAAAACTATTGAGCTGTACACCCACAGCCAGCTTCTGTTTTTTTTTTCTTTTTTCTTTTCACAAGATATGACTTTCACCTTCTTCTGACCTTGGATCTCTTTTGCTCCTTTCAGCACTAAGGGCCCTCAGATTGCCTATGAGCGCAGCTTCAGGTGGAAGCTTGCCCATTTCCGCTACTTGTGCCAGGTAATTTTCTCTCCCTCTCTCACACACTTGTGGGGTTCTCAGTGGCGTCATGTTTCATTTGTCTCAGACCCTTTTGTTTGGCCTTTCCTTTCCCAGTCCAATGCACTCCCCAGCCATGTGAAGATCACGGTCTCCAGACAGACCCTGTTTGAAGACTCTTTCCAGCAAGTAAGAGAGTCGCTGTCCTGTTACTATTTACAGTGCATATACTTGCACCCGCATGTGCCTGTGCAGTCCATGCATATAATATGATGTTGCTGTATGTCATATACATGTCCATTTCCTTTTTGTGCTTCAGCTGCTAAATGTTCTCTTATGTGTTTGTTAGATTATGGCCCTGAAGCCTTACGACTTGAGGAGGAGACTCTATGTCATCTTCAGAGGGGAAGAGGGACTAGACTATGGTGGTTTAGCCCGGTATGACATGCACAGACACACACTATAATTGTACAGTTTATTTGAGGAATATGTGCATTAATTGATTGTATATGTTCACTTTCTCTCTCATCTTCCTTTCCCTGACTCTCTCAATCTCCCCATCTTCCCCATCCTCTCACACCTCTTGCTTTTCTCTTTCCCCTCTCTCCTAACCCTGTCTTTTCCACCCCACTCTTTCCAGGGAATGGTTCTTCCTGCTGTCCCACGAGGTGCTGAACCCCATGTACTGTCTGTTTGAGTATGCCGGCAAGAGCAACTACTGTCTGCAGATCAACCCAGCCTCAACCATCAACCCTGACCACCTCTCCTACTTCTGCTTCATCGGACGCTTCATTGCTATGGTAAGTCCCTCCGTTCCCATCATACAGCAACACACACACAGAAATGCACACAAGGACTTGCTAATTACTGTTGCGTACACCATTAGAATAAGTTACTATTGGGAACAGACTGATGGAGCGGTAAATACAGATGCTTGTGTTTACACATCAGAGCATATCACTGCAAAAGCTGTGCATCACAGTGGTGAGACTTACTGCTGTACATCATAAAAATATTAAAGGAAGTTAAAGTTCTTTAGTATCAAAATTAAACTCAAACTTTCTTTTGTTCTTCATCTATTACTTTGCATGGATTGCTAAGATAAGTATATAACAAGCCAAGTGACATAAGATTACTGCATTTTTCACATTCAGTTTAGATGATTAGTGAGATCACATTCACATAAATGTATAATTCTTAAAGTATGTTTGTCATGGCCACAAATTAGGGGTGTGACTCTGTACACGAAATTGGATCCATAAATATTCAGAAAAAAATCCTAAATGAAAAACAGCTCAAAAGTGCCCTGAGCAAATGTTTAGAGATTTTTCAACATGTTCACATCCCATTAGTACCACAAATGTAATGTGGGACTGTACACAATCTATTTTTTCACTTTTCAGGTTGAGTAGCATAGTAAAATGACATATCTATGTGTCTCTCGGGCTGCAGGCACTTTTCCATGGGAAGTTCATTGACACGGGCTTCTCCCTGCCTTTCTACAAACGCATGCTGAACAAGAAGCTCATCCTCAAAGACCTCGAGTCCATCGACCCAGAGTTCTACAACTCACTCATCTGGATCAGGTAACCAGTCCCTGCTGCCTGCTAACCCTTCGACATGCACATGTACATGCTGAAAGCAAACAGGGCAGGGCTGTAAAGTGGTGACATAAATCTCATTTGAAGAGTATGCGTTCGTTTGGGTAGCTATGGATGCAGTGCTCATGTATTTTTCTCCTCAGGGACAACAACATTGAAGAGTGTGGTCTGGAGATGTACTTCTCTGTGGACATGGAGATCCTGGGGAAGATCACCTCCCACGACCTGAAACCCGACGGCACAAATGTCCTAGTCACCGAGGAAAACAAAGAGGAGTATATCAGGTATAACAGGCATTACCAAGAGTGAGGAACAGTATCAGCTAGGGCTGAATGATATGGAAAAACAGTATTGCGGTTAATTTTACATTAATTTTGCATTTGTGATGTGATTTACAATTTTAGTAGGAACAATCACTCTTGCATCATCTTTTTAATTTTCATTGAAAAAACTGTCAAATGCTGGTGTGATTTTTGCAGCAAATACGTTTTCTTACATTTGGTGAATATGATTTGCAGGCCAGAGTGTCTCTGTAGCGCCACAATATGTCATTTATATCAGTGTTTTGACACACATTTTACCTTCCTCAAAAAACTACTGCTTCTGTGATTTGGATATTGCCCTAGTCCATGTTTTGTTTTCAGTCATATTTAGATTAATTGTTTAGCTATTTTGTATGCTATTTGGTATTGGAGCACTATTTGCTTAATATAGTAATACTTTATTACTTAAATATCTGTTGGAGTAGGGATTCAGTGTCCAGCATATTCCAATAATGGATCTTTGTTGCAAAACTTATCAGACATGTCAAAGATAATTTTGTAGCTACTTACCAAGCCTTTAGAAAAACTTGTATTACAGTCAGGTTCATTGTCAAGATTGCTGAAAGAAACTTGTCAGGACGTTCTGTTCTGCAAAAACAAACATTCACAATCCAGAAACTTAACATTATCTGCAGCATTAACTAGTTTACACGGAGACGATGATTCAGAATAATAGCAAAATTGTAATAATAATAGTGCAGTTAATGATAGTGCAGGTTGGACAGTAATGCATAACCCCCTCAAAGGGAATAGATGAACTAATTCATCTCGCATTGCTATGTGTAGTGTTGATCGTTGAAGCTCATTGTCTTTGGGCTGTCTGCTTTGCAGTCTGATGGCAGAATGGAGGTTCTCCCGTGGGGTCGAAGGTCAGACCAAGGCTTTCCTAGACGGCTTCAATGAGGTGGTTCCCCTCCAGTGGCTCCAGTATTTCGATGAGAAAGAATTGGAGGTGAGCAGAACACATGAGCGGTCACTGTAAAAAGAAAAACAACATCAAATACTTGGATTGGGTGAAATGATGTGAATGTGTGTAGACATCACTTTTCACTCTCTCTCTATATGAAAATGAACAGCCGGGAGTGGGAGGTGGTTTAAAAAAAATATGTGTGTGTGGTCCAGGTGATGCTATGTGGCATGCAAGAGGTGGACCTGCAGGACTGGCAGAGGAACACAGTGTATCGTCACTACACCAGGAACAGCAAACAGATCATCTGGTTCTGGCAGGTACAGAGACACACACACAGACAAATACACATGTTGTATTTGAGGTCTTTTCCCGTGCTGTGTGCTTCAGCTGGAAAGAGAGCTGAGCAGCAGATTTCATGCCAAACATTTTGTGATCATGTCAGTAATTTCTCAGTGTTACTCAGTTACTACTGTAAGGACTACTGTAAACTACTGTAAACTACTGTATTGTATATTCTCAGCAATGTGATTCATCATTTTTTTCCTTATTGGAATGGATTAGATTACAAATTTAGACAAACTGTTTAAGTATTTCCCTTTTCATTATGCAAATTAAATGTAGACTATCTGGACTACTGTTTGATTTTCTATATTCTGTTGAGCTTAGCTTGAGGCACCACATATAAATGAGATTTGACATTCAAGTGGGGTCTACTGAGATATGTTAGTAAATTCATCATGTTAGCACATTTAATACTGAATATTAAGGCTAAAGAGGATGTTTCTTGTAGTTTGTGTTGCTCCTTTTCCTTTCAATTTTTTTGCCTAAACCTTTGCCTCGAGATGAGCAACTGCTGGCATGTCGTTTGCTTACGTGGGGCCTCTCTCCTTCTCAAAGCTGCTGCAAAACCATCTCTAAGGGTATACCTGCAGGAACAGAGGTCTTTATAAAAACACGAAACAAATTTTTTTTTTCCAAATCAAGTGAGGGTATACCGGGTCCTAGTGTGTTTGATATTGCCATAGTGTCTGGTTTGTAGATTTCCATTCGGCAGGGTGGGTGCTGATGAGTGTGTGTTGTTGCTCTCTCCTGTGCAGCTGGTGAAGGAGGTGGACAACGAAGTGCGACTGCGCCTCATGCAGTTTGTGACCGGGACCTGCAGACTGCCCCTGGGTGGCTTTGCTGAACTCATGGGTGAGTGACAGATACACACACACACACACACACACACACACACACAACACATTTACTACATAAACATCCCAGACTAACACTCCCAGAGTGTCAGATGGGGTCCTGTCACCTTTCAAAATTGTTCTTGTGTCTAGGGAGTAATGGGCCGCAGAAGTTCTGCATTGAGAAGGTGGGGAAAGACACCTGGCTTCCCCGGAGCCACACATGGTGAGTGGACTGCTCTACTTCTGATCTGTAGCAAATATTCATATGGCTCTCATTATACCTGGATGGACTGCTGGAGCATAATCACTGTATAGGCAACACTGATTTAGTCACATGAAGTGTTTGTTAATCATCCACCCGTCACACTAAGTCTTGATCTCCTTCCCTCTGTCTTTTTAGCTTTAACCGGCTGGACCTGCCCCCTTACAAAAGCTTTGAACAGCTGAAAGAAAAGCTGCTCTTCGCCATTGAGGAAACAGAAGGATTTGGCCAAGAGTAGAGCAAGAGGAGTCCTCCTGCATCCCTCCTCCTTCCCCTACCGCTGTTGATCCAGCCAAGTAAAACAAACAAAAAAGGAAGAATTGCACAGTTAACTACCAATGTATATAAGCTATTTTATCATTTTAAACCAAATCTTAATTCGCAGCAGTGTTTTTGCCGCATTCCCCCATTCCCTGAACCTTATATATTATATTATACCCCGTCATGACATATGCAAGCATTTCAGCATTTCCCCCTTCGTTTTAAAAACGGGAATCATTGCTGATTATATATATATATACATATATATATATTTTACCGCCCCCCCTCCTGGCTGGGTTTTTAAAAGGAGACTGAAAGTGTTCTTGAGAGGATTTTTTAATAGTTGAAGCAAAATCTTCTTTTACGGCTCTAGTTCTATAGAGCTTTTAAAGGGTGAGTGTAGCGTCGGGGTCCTGTGCCTGAGATTTTTTTTTTTTTTTTTTTTTTTGGACCCTTAGTAATTGTTGCAATTCTTGCTGCGCGCTTGCATGACTGCCTCTGAAGAAGAGGAGACTGCTGTTCTCTCTCTTTCTCTCTCTCTCTCTCCCACACACACACACACAAACACAAAGTCATTTAAGCATGGACAGCTAAATCTCTGTCAGTATTACTGTCATCATCACCATCATCAAAAGTGACCAGTGTTCTGGATGGACTAATCTTTTCGCCAGCCTCTTCAGCTCCTGCACAAAGATAGATATTGGAGATGGTCCTTTTGTTTTTTTTTCCCAACCCATTGTATCACTGACGCCGGCCTTAAGTGAGAAACATCATCTAGTCCTCTTGTTTGGACAGAAACACTGCTTAATAATATTTTTTTAAAAAGCGCCTCAAACGTGGACCGCTCTCACAGCTTACAGGGCTGCAGAGAATATGACCCAGCCCTTCTCCCTGAGGATTAAGTGTGCATAGTGCGTGGTGTGTGCGTGATTGTGTGTGTCTGTGGTGGCAGTGGAGTTCATGGTTGAGGCCAGGAGATGGAGGAAGCTTCAGCAGCGACAGGATTATGTCAAGAGACACTGAGCATGTTCCAGGCCACCTAGACTGCAGCCAGCCACCAGATCTCACAGCAGCAGGATAGGTGAAGGGCTCCAGCTGGCAGTTCAAACCAGGGCGACTCTTTTGCAACTGCATGGCAAGTCTTCATTTGGTCTTGGTTTCCAGTGGCAGGTTTCCTTTCGGACAGTCACTTGTGTGGGAAAGAATCACTGCTCAAAAGACAAATAAACAGATTTTTGGTAAACTATTAGCATATGCATCACTCCTTCCTGATTGCCGCTCTCCTCTATTGATCTCTGGCACTGTCAGCAGCCCTGTGCATCATAATTATGATTTACATGACAGGAAATGTCACCACATTCACTCCTAAAGCTAGCAAAGATCTCTAACTTAAAATAAGAAAAAAAAAAAAAAAACCTGCACAAGATGTTAGTACAACATCCTTAGATTGCGCATTGAATATCACTCCCACTGTATCATGAATTACACCGGATGAAAATAGGGATTTTGAAGAACATATGAAAAGTCAAAAACTGTTGATGGCAGAATGGAGTGTTGGACTGTTGAATGAAATCAAATTGTATTTGGCAATTTCACTGAACATGTTAATTGCCCACAGTTTTTCCCAACAATTCACTAACCAGTCTCAAATCCAGCTCTGCATACATACACAGCACCAAGAAATAAAACTGAACTTTGGTTTTGAATGACTCAACTGCACAGACATTACAGGATGGGAACCGGGCACGCAAAAGCAAATAAAAATTTGACACCCTTTTGGGCCAGTCCACCATCAAATCTAATGTGAGCTGGCCCTGAACCCCTGTAGCCTGAAGAGATGTAATAAAAAGTGGCCCCCCTCATACATGGTGTGTATGTGATATTTGGCTGCTGACTCAACAGCATGACTGCAGTGTAGGTGAACTGGAACTTGCCTTCTCAAGCCATAGTGCTGCACCTTGCTTCTCTTCTTCCCCAAGATGATATTTAGACTATTTAATTTATGAAGCCCATGTTCAATGTCTTTACCTTTTCTTGTTCAGAGATGAGGTAGCCTTAGTATAATTACATTTTTTGTACAAATAAGCTAAGTGGCGGCTATTAGCAGAAAACAAATCCTAGGCTAATTCACATGCAAATGATCATGAAGCTCTGCTGATAGATTCTGTGGTGTACGTCATTCCAGGGCAGCAACTCTCTGCAGTTCAGTGTCTGCACAGCAGCAAGCTCGATAATGCATTGCTCTGCTCTTTCCGCCTTCCCCCCGATCCTTGCTGATTTTTTTGCTTTAATGCTTAAGGTGACATGCGTTCTCCTTCAAAATGTGAAGTCTCTAACTCCGTTGTTTCTGACCACAACTGGTGCTTATTTGTTCGGGTGGTCTAAAATGATATAAAAGCAAGAAAAAAAAGCAGTGGCAGGCCGTTCTTCACATTTCCTCTAGCTTTGTGCGCTCAGACCACTGCAAGCAGAAACAGACTATTTTAGGCTTTCAAGGAGGAGCTTGTGATCAGTCAAGTTGTCAGTCATGTATATAACATCTATTCAGCTGTCCCTGTGGACGAGATGTGGAGGGAGGGACAAAAAAAAACAAGAGTAGAGGAACCTTAATTGTGGCAAAAGGAGCCAACTCATGAGAGAAGTCAAAACTGCATAATGTTGTGCTTCCTTTTGAACAAAAATCTGTAATCAAAGAAAAATCAACTGTGTATGTGAATATTCATTGTATAAAGAAGATGAAAGTAAGTAAAGTACTTAATTATTATAATTAGTTACACAGAGCCACCGTTCCATTGATGGAAATCTGTGATGCCTTTGTTCTTATCAGAAATAGCAGGGGACGTTTCAGGTTGCCTTCACTGTAGCCACTTGCTAGTTTGAGTCCATACCTTAAAAACAAAGGCCATTCACAATACTGTATATCAGTTCCATATCTAACGATGCACCATGCAGCTGAAGCCTGTGCTGGCTGCGGTTTAGGCAATCTGAAATGTACTCAGACTGTAACATATCGCGTGTAGATACACACTGTAAACACCAACTACACTGTACAGAATGCCCCTTTACTGGAGACGATGTGTATAAAAGATTCATTTTTAATCTGCTTTGACCCATTTTAATGAAGAGAGTTGGATTTATGAGATAAAAATAAGTGAATAAAGCCCCCATGCTCTCCATATGCTTTTCTGTTGTGAGAATCATGGGGGATGAGAGGCCTTCTGCTCAGGATTAAAAAAAAAAAAAAACAAACCCTGTTGGCTATTTTTATTCTGTTCTTAAAGAAAAATAAAACAGTTTATTTCCTCTTGGTTCATTTTTTTTTTGTTTTGGTTGGATCTTGCCTGTGGAAAGAACCATATTTAATAAAAGTATCTGACCATCTTTACAGCTGGTTTGAATTCATTTTTACTAACAGTCTTCACTGTGTAGTTTTGATAACAATAGCCACACTAGCCACCCTTGGATGTGTTCAAGCAATATTAAAATCAGATTTCACGAATAAAAACAAGCACACCAAGTTTCCCACTCCGTTACCACAGCCAGAAATGATGAACATCCTGAGCAAAGAAACATTTTGCTCAGGGGTGTCTGTGTTAAAGTTCACCTCGACTTCAAACAAAGTGGAAGCTGATGAAAAGTTAAGACAATAAACATGGCAACTTTGTGGTTTTGATGTGTATATACTTCTCAAATAAAAAACACATCCTGAATTTGAGAATGACTTGTTAGTAGGAGCCCAGCTATCCATTGGCTGGGACAAAGTTTGTGATTAAATTTGGTCACATTGGTTCTTCATGTTATTGTAGAATTAAAGATGCAATATGGATTTTTTTGCTTTACAGTCAAGTTGATGTCGTGTTAGTCCCGCCTTGCTCAAGTTCCTGCTTCAACACGTGTTGCTGATCTTGAGGATACGGTAACCAGCGTCCACACATCTACCAAAAGGAGTTGAAGAAGCAGACGGTGGGTGCAGCCAATGCGCAAGAGCCAAAAAAGATGTTCAGTGTTTTTGAACGGATCTTGTCTGCTGAAACAATCGCTCTGAAACAGTTCATCTCAGGAAGTGATGCCGGATTATCTCAGCAATCACAGTGAGTCTCAGAGGTGCGCTACATAAATCAGGGCCCTGTGTCAAGTAAATTGGGATTCTAGATGTACACAAATTGACCCAGTTGTGATTTTTCAAAATGACGACCCACAGCGCTGAGTTTTCTGTGAATGATTATGAATTTGATCTGACAGTACCTGTTAGCCACAACTGAAGTTCCAAAATGTAAATACATGTTTGATGCCTATAGTTCTCAAATGCGTTGCGTGTTGTCTGCTTCTTAGTTTTGAAGCACAAATGCAACAGGGTTTCTTTTGTCTAACTTTTTAAACCTGGGAGTGGAAGCTTCCAGACCATCTCATGAATCTGATGAGGACATGATCGCAGCACTAGCTCCCATTTTACCGGGTAAAGCAATGATTTACTTACAAGGGCATATTTGAAACCACTAGAAAGGGTTTGTTTACACCTGTTGCACAAGGGAGACTCATTTTGATTGACACTGGAGGAGATGATCATACATCAGATGACTATTTCAGGAGGGGTTCTGAAAATAAAACACTGCGGGTCTTTTGTTTCTTGCAGGTTCCCCCAACTGTTGTTCTGGCTTCCTGCTCTGTGGCTGCTAGCCACAACCAACTCCCTGCTGACTGAGGTCAAAGTAAATGGTACATGCTCCAAAATGTCCTGAACACCGAAAAGCAAATTTTATACAAGATGAGGATTAGGCATGAAGTTGCATGATCACAGTCTGGAGATGTCTCATCTATCCGATTTATTATTTTAATTTAAAAAAAACTGCATATTGCAGCTTTGAATTACCTGCAAGTTGAATGTTAATCCGTAAATTTCTATGGTGTCTCAAAGGCATGAGTTGTGCATAAGGCCATAAACAGTGCTAATGCAATAATAATTACAGAGTTAGAAAACAATACAGACGTTTTGATAGAAGTAATTAACAGTCCAAGATTCTTGACAGGTATCATCATCAGGTGTTCATCCTAGGCGCTTAAGGAGTTCAGCAGCTTCTTTATGGACCTGTTTGGACAGATGGGAATGGGTTGAGTGCATCCACACACAAAAATGTATCCAGTCAAAAACATTCTCCTGTCCTAAACATACCAGGGCAACAAATTGTCTTGTTGCCCTGGTATGTTTATGTTCTTTGTCAGATCCACTACATATTAAAGGAATAGGTCACCCAAATACTAAATAGATCTTTTACCACTTCTCAGGTGCTGTAACACCTATAGACTGTTTTTGGACTGATTCTCCTCACAGTTACAGTTAGGTACCATGGCTCCATTGTACCTCTTTGTCTTCCTGTGTGTGAGCAGGGTAGTCTCTTGCTTTGGTCAGCCACAGTAGAGCGCTTTCCTTGTCTTTTATGGCCATGTAGGTCTTCCCGAGCATTAGCAAGTTTTTACTGTAGAAGTTGGGGTCAACTGGGAGAAGTACGGAGAAATGTGAATGCATTTTGAACCTTAAAAGAAACAATAACATGCACTGCACTGTCTTCTTCATTCCTAAGGATGGCCTGTATATAAGAACTTAGAAAAATGCAGACTAAAGGCTTCTGACCACTCTGAATTTTTATGTCCAACAGGACAATGATATAATTATTGTGCAGTGTTTTACCTTCTTCAGCTTTCAGAAAGAATGCCAAAGCCTGCAAAAGGCAGGAAAAAAGCATCTGTTTAGGTTTTCTTTGTGAGACAAAAACCAGCAGACATTTACTAACTGATGTCATTCCACCCTGAAGCTGCTCTTCTGATGCTCGTAACGGCTACCTTTTGCAGTGTATGGATATAACACACAGGAAGAACACTAAAGTAGCAGTCATCACCTCCTCATACGTGGCAGTAGGCGGTGTTGCAAAGATTACAGCTGCCATCTTACGTTGGTACCATGGCAGCTCGGCAAAAGCAAAGCACCTATGAAAGAGAAGGCAGATTAAAGTCAGTCAAGGTTTTCCCTTTATAGCAAAGCCTTCAGGGCTTTTATGTAACCTGAGTTCTATCAACCTCTGTTGGTGACCAGTGGGAATTGCAACATTAGCAAGCAAAACACAGTGCAGGCCATAGCGTGAGAAAACCAGAAATCTGTGCGCCCCTGCATGTACTCTGCTGGGGTTTGGAGTCCGACCTGAACCTGAAAAGGTCAATACTGCAGCTACAATGTTAGCCGAAATTTTCTTTAAATCACTACTGGACCTGACCCAACCCGTTAATGCAAGATCATGTGTTTTCAACAATTTAATGTTAACCACTTCATCCATGCTGCTGATGATCGATGTGTGGGTTTGATCGCTGTCAGTCCCTGTCAGCCAAGATAATGATTTCTGCAGCTTTTGTTTTCAATTTCTGTTAATTTATTTAATACGGACCCAGCCTGATTCTATTCGAGGAGGCATGGTAGTTTATCACAACTTTTAAGTTACAAAGAAACGAGATTTTACAGTGACTGATTATTCCAGTTGAAATTTTTTATGGAATTTATGAGCTAGTATTTCAGTTCATAAGAAAAATTGGTATTTGTTAGCATTTGTTTAATTAACAAAAGAATAGATTCATCAAAAGAGTTTGTGAGAAATATTTTCCTCTTATGGGCCCTGACACATGATAATGATGAAAAGGTGTGCCGCGGTGTGGAAGAGGTTGGTTTCAATGCTCAAAGGCATTGAAAGTTGTGTTTAATGTTCTTTTACAATAAATATACAGGCAAAATGCTAACCTTAAGATCTCATGCAAGATGAGCTATTCCATGTTTATATCCATAAATATGCTTGCCTTAGGGCTTCAGGATATGCTACAGTTGGATTATTGTGCACTGTTGCATACTCTTAGATGTTGAACTACTTTGTTGCCCTCACAGCGTGAAACCTGTTGCACTGCCAACTTCTCTGAAACACTGAATATACACCCCAAACTCTAAAATGTAAAACAGCTGACACACTTGGCCCGATGTAGCATCGAGTTGGGCAATACACTCATTGTCAGGGTTGGAGGTTTGATTCCTATTCATGCCACGTCCTCATGTCACTGAGGCACGGTGGGTATCTATGAAAGTATCAACTACCAGCTGGGTTAGCTGAAGGTGAAGAACAGACTCACCAGTATCCGATGATGTGTATAGAAGTGGCGTCTTTGGGATTAAGCTCGACGGCTCTCTGCGGGTAAAGCGACAGGTTTTGTTAAGAGTTCAGCTCAGTGTGATGCGCTGACCATATGACTTTGACCAGAATATACTCTTACCTCTAAATGGTCCCTGATGATGTATGAATTTCCAATTTTCACCTTGACTCCCTCATAGTCTCCGATATCACTGAGACACACTGCATACCACTGTGTGTGTGTGAGAAAGAGAGAGAGAGAGAGAGAGAGAGAGAGAGAGATTATACTAAGTATTGGTTTCAAAGAGGAAGACTAATTACCTGGCAACCATTTTGTCTCTGGATAGATATAATGGCCCACGCCAACGTTGAAAACAACAGTAAATTTTGCGCCAAAAATTTAAGTTTACATGCCTGTAGTCTTTTTGTGAAATCAAACCCTTAGGTATCTTCCTGATATCAGTACAAAATAGTTTTGAAAGCTTAGTAGGAGGAGAAGGTTGCGCTCCAACAGAATGATTTTTAGTGGAATGTTGAAACCCATATCCAGTATTCATAAAGTATAAAAAGTTAGCATATCCCAATTCATCACAGTGTGATGTGAGCCAATAAACTGGTGAAATGGGAGTATCTTGTTCTCCTTGACTTGATGAATTGGGATGTGCTACCTTTTTACACTTTCTGAATGCTTTTGCTGTTTATAGTTTGAATATCACAACGTAACATCACATTGTGGAAATCTTGCACTGATTTGAGTTAATGTTGAACTAGGCTGCCACTTAGAGGCGTTGTCATCTGTGAGATACTTACTAGATAGGGTTACCTTGACCTTAAGATAACTAGTTATATGCCTGTAAAGTAATATAATGATGGAAAGAAAGAGACCAAATATTGTCTAAATTTGTCATTGTGGTATGAAAAATGTAAGTTAAGGTTGATCCTGGTTTGAAAGTATATTAACACTACATTAGAGACCTCTACCAAGACACCTATGTCATTCAGTGGCTTCATCAGTGTTCATAATATCAGCCAAATATTGTACCAATGCTGCAGGTCTGACTTTGTTCATGTATATCTGATCTAACTAAAATGGAAGGAATCTCTGAGTCTGTCCTTCAATTATCTCGACAACCGTTCATCCGATCGAATTCACAGTTGGGTATATTGCCAAGGACCCAAGGAAGATCAGCGTCGAGTTGTGCAGTTGTTTGGATGAGCTGTTCTCCAGAATGCTGCAAGCAGCAATACCAGGGGCCCAGCGATCGGCCTGTTCCGAATAGGCACGTTTTGAACAGGCACTGCACTAGTTTTCTTTGATGATGAGGTGATGGAGGAGAAGCAATAACGGCTCCTGCCTCAGTCTTACTTTGTGGGCTGCAAAACTGCCTTCGTCCCTCTCCAGAGCCTTCTTGGCATATTCAAAGGCCTCATATGTCAGTATCTTCTTCCGATCGGCCGCCACATTGGGCATGAGGGCGAGGTCACGAGACGCCCGGGCCAGCCTCCACAGGAACTGTGCATCATCACTGTACACACACACACACACGCACACACAGACACGAGGGTTACAGTGACATACTGTATGAGGCCAAACTAACACCTACTAGAAGGCCAGTGGCATCCACCTCTGATAGGATGCAGTGTGTTTGATTATATTTTGATCATAGGATCAATTCATATTACACTGGTTGTCAGTATAAAGTAATAACATTAAGGAAAAGAAGAATAATTAAGTTTATATAGCACTTTAAATGGCAAAAAAAAAAAAAAAAAAAAAATTAAATCAAATTATTAAGTTGCACAGTGCTGAACATTCAACAAAATTCAACACAGAAATTGAATCATAACAACAAACAATAAAATACAAAGGTAATTCCAATTGAAACAGAAAACAAGTTGTAAAGTACTGAAATCTGACATTTTAACTCAGGTTTAAAAGATGAGTGTTTGTCATTTGAAAGGAGTCAGGAAGGCCTCTGAGAGCTGCAAAGCCCTAACGGCAAAAGCCTCATCTCCCTCGGTTTTTTTGTTCAATGATGGAAGAGTGAGCAGAGCTCTGCCGTCTCAAATGAGGCTGCAGTGTGCTGATATCAGGTGAAAAAGCTCTGCTATATATGGAGGGCCAAGCCATGCAAGGTTATGTATATTAATTTTTTTTGTAAAGATTTTTTTTGGGCATTTCTGCTTTATTAGACAGTCACAGTGGAGACAGACAGGAAAGACCAGAAGGAGGGGATGACATGCAGCCAAGGGTCTGGGCCGGATTTGAACCCAGGCCGCTGCGGTTTAGCCTTAGTTATGAGGGCCACCGGGACATGCCCATGAATGATAACTTAAAGTCTTAAAAAATTAAAGTGAAATTTGACAGGGAGCCAGTGCAGCTCGTCTAAGACTGGAGTAATATGACCTCTAAATCTGGTTCTGGTGAGAAACACTGCAGCAACATTTTGAATAAGTTGGAGTTGTGTAAGGGCCCTCTGACTGACAGGAATAGAGCAAGTTATAATCTAATCTATATGGAATGACAGCATGAATGACCTCTCAATCACAAAGGGTGAGAAAAGACCTGACAACTAAGATTACCAAGAGCTTATAAAAACAGGATCTGACAAGTGCTGATTTGTTCCTTGAAAGACAGGCCTGAGTCAAAAATTATTCCCAGGTTTCTGGCAGAAGGTTTACTAGCTGCAGCTCAAGGCGTTACTCATTGTTAGGATCAAGAAATTTAGTTGAGAATAGGCTTTGAATATCAATGCTGTGGTGTTCTGGATGAATAAAAACAGTTTTGTCTGTGTTCAGCCAAAGGAACTTTCGGGCCATCCATTTTTATATGTTATGCAATCAAACGTTTAACCTACCAGGATCACTGAAATTAACAGCAAAATACAACTGGGTGTCATCAGTAACAAAGAAGTATAATTTTGGCAAACAATGGCATAGAAAAGCAGGATCCACTCATTCAGACAATCTTTAATAATTTTGGTTATTGCTCACATAAATGGTATTTGCCACTCCATATGACTGTAACAGATTCTCCAAGTTTGACCCATCAGCTCTTTCCCTGTTGTGAGATTCAGAGTTATGGACGTAATGCTCTGTGTGTGTGTGTCTCTCTCTCTCTTTTCCCCTCCTGTGTGTTTCCCCAGGTGCCATGCAGTCTCCTAAAAAGCTGATATTTAGCAGCTGCAGCCACTCTGTAGTCAGTTGCTGGTGCATGACGACCTGGAGGAGGCTGCAGGCAGGGCCCAGCTGGCCATCCAGCAGTTTCTCACACTGCATGTTTGCTTATTGCTTAAACTTTGCTTTAAAGTCCCCCTCCATTCATTTATTAAGCCCTTAAAAATCATCTGTTCATCAGTATTACATATTTAGAAGTTTTTTCATGATAAAACATCCGTTTGTGCCTTACATGTAATTCTAAACCTTGCCCTCATTAAAACTGTGCAGATCTATGAATAGTCACACAACCAGGAAGTCCTGTCTTCCAAAACTTATGAAAATTGTGCCATACATCATAATCTCACCATAAAAAAATAATAATAATAAAATAATAATAATAATAATGATAATAATAATAAATCAGCAAAAAATCAGATTTCTGTTGTGTTTTGTTTATTTTTGGTGGCCTTTTTCTACTTACTGGATTTCTAAGTTGTATTGTTAATAAATTCCTACTGGTTATTTATCAATCCATTTTCATTACTCCTGTTTTCCTTCGGTTAATTATTCTCATCCCCTGGATATTCTTAGGAATCTAACAAAGCCCTTCACCGAGATTGTTCCTCTCCAAAGGAAATGATGTTAAACTGTCCAAGCAAACAGCACAATTTTGAGTGGTGACCCGAAGCTGGAGAAAATGTTTTAAAGGATGCAGAACAACACACGCTTACTTGGGATTCATTATCGACCCTCTTCCTTGCTACCTGGTGGTACTACTTTGTTTTTGTATCACTACGCAACAGCTCCTCAGTGCTGCATGTTTGTTTACACACCTGGTAGGTGAAGCCATTGTGCAGTGATACAGAAACAAAGTAGTTCCAACAGATAGCAGTTAGCAGTTTGTGGGACAATAAAGATATACTGACCTGAACTGATATATTATGATCATTTTGTGCTGTAGCTAATCAAAAATTACTGACTGTACCTGCAAGGTTTGCTTAAAAAAAAAAACAAAACAAAAAAAACATACAAAACTGCACTTTTGATCCTGTAAGGTACTTTGGATAAAAGTGTCCACCTTATGGCACAAGTTATATAAACAGGAAAAAAGTGAGCTAACTGACTTGAAAATATTATTCTCTGTAAAACTTAATGATCTGTATTCGTATTGAAGGGGATTATTCAACTGGCAACATTGGCAACATGTTGTCCTCATCACTTCTGGCTGTTTATGCTGAATAGGAACGGGCACACAGAAATTGCATGAGCTGCCATACTGAGTACTGGCAGAAGCAGGATTACCTGGAGAAATGCTCTCCTTACCTGTCCTTGTACTGCAGTAGAAGCTGATAGAGTTTCTCTGTCTCAGCACAGCTGTACAGGTAGTCTGCCTGCTCCATAACCTCCTCTGCTCAGACACAAAACACAACTGCAAATTCAGCTGACACATTTTATTTATCTTTAAAAGGAGGAACAAACCTGACACAGAATTAATGTCATTCCCGTTGTCTTGGAAAGCTCTTTCAACGCTTACAAATGTGCATGGCAGACTCTGTGAGGTCATAGGTCACATTCTGCAAGGACCTAGCCTTGGAGACTGATCAAGTGAACGAAAAGTTTTTTTTTTTTTTTTATGTGGTACTGCTACCTGTCTCAATTAGAACATACACCAACATTCTGAGAAAAAAACACTCTTGCCACACTTTAGTCAGTTCAATTCTGTGTAATTCATTGCAACATCACAACATTATGTAAGCACTTTGTCTTTTGAGATAGGAAATATCTTCAACAGTGGATTTACTAGGAAAACACCACCAGTACAAATCAGTTATATAGAAGTTTTTTTTTTTTTTTGCAATTAGTAGTCATAAACTTCACCAGATACTTTTAACATCATATTATTAACGGCTCCACTTCAACTGAACATATGTGCAGATTTATTGCGCCTTTGACTTTGTATCTGAGCTATGCAAAATCCCCACAAACATCACACACTGCTGCAGAGCCTCCTTTGTCTCTCTTTCGACTCCGTCTCAGTTTATTAATTAGCTCGTCCAAATGTATCATCCCCAAGGGGAAACGATATGATATCCTGAGGTGCTTACATCGGAAAGAAACACAAAGTACACAATGGCGACAGACAGTGCACGTTACGTTACATGATGCATAGTCATTGAGAAGAAAAATTGGTGCCAATGAAAACAAATTAGTCATAACGTGTATCTATTCTAACCTTTGGAGAGAACTGTTTGCACTCCCAAGTTTAGATTTGCATTTCATAACGGCTGATATTTTGTGCAACTTACCTTTTTCTAAAGCACAGACCACAGCTGAACTCTGCACTCTACGGAAAGCTTCGTAACCCAGATAAGAAACAGTCGGGAGGCCTAGGAGGAATGCGGCCCGTCCACTCTGCATAGGAACCATATATATGCAAAAAATGACATTAGGTCACTGTAAACTGTCAAACTTCTGGTTGCTGCTGGTTGTTCTTCATATTGGACAGATTTGGCAGTTTCCTATCGAGTCCGACCTGTCTGACCTGACCAGCTCATTCACCAGTTCCACCACGTCCATTCTACACTGGAGATTGCAACATTGAGTTGTTCTGAAATGCAGGACACTGACATTTTAGCTCTTTATTACACTCAAAAACGGTCAAGTCTACACAACATCATCATGTGCATATGATGCCATGACAGAATGACAAGTCTGCAGTTACATCCTGACATGGAACAAGTTTCAAAGGCTCTATGACTGCATTGATATCTGGGTGCCCTTTAACCTAGATAAATGGCTCGCAGCCCCTTTCCCTAGATCACAAGACAAATAGTATTTTGTCATGGCTGCAGAAGCCTATCTGCCTCCTCTGCCACCTCCACCATCCCTGACAGCACAAACACTGAGTGCACCTAACAGTTAAAGCATCTTTATTTACAGCCAAAGCAGCGGCGGTGGTCCCCCTCAGAGCCGTCCAGTAATGCCGGCTTGCCCCTCTGAGCGTGACAGTCTTACTGCTGGGTGCTGACAGTAAAGTCCTCGCCACACATCGCAGAAAAAACAGTCCAACCATTGTGTCAAACGTCCAAACGCTGAGTGATCACTAAACTATGTGAGCCGGGGCGGGTAAACTAATGTAAACCTAAGTAAACACGGAGCATTCAAGAACGCTAGTCGTTGCAAATCAGCAATAAACGGATGGTGTAGGCGTTTCTTAAAGGGACAACGCGATGCGATAGTCTACATGAAATTACACTGAATCGAGAAAGCCTACAGAGACTAAACTCAGCATTACGGAATTAATCCACACTCTACTTTACATCTTGAATACACTTGGGTGAAGCGTCCCCCAACACATGCAGTCGACGGGAAACAAATCACCAGCCATGGACGTTCCGCATATTACTCTGATAATTACGCTTTATCTCGTTGTCAAACTATGTAAAATAAAATTCCTCGTATTTACACACAAACAATATCAGACATCGTTATAAACACGATATATCCAACATGATGTAGCTTCACAAATGAGCTAGAGTGACACAGATGTGTTTTCGGCGGGTTGGATGACTACAGCCAGCGCACTGTTGCGCCTGACGCTGTTACACAAGTTGCTGTCAGTCAGATCCGCCCACCCAGCTCCAGCTGATTCTCTTAGATTCGGTGTAACCAAAGAAAACAGCGTCCAAGACCCACTGTTTGCCACGACCGAGCCAGCACATAATTTTGGGGTAAGGTTTTAGCTCATATGAACCGATATAATACCGTTGGGAAGCGCGTCTTTAGCCTTTAGCATCGCCACATCTAACGGTTCACTAGCTACTCAGGTGTCAGTCTGCTTTGATGTCTACGCTAGTGCAGTCTGTAAAGCACATGGTCCGTAGCTTGTCCTATGCGGATACATGCTCGTACATTTACGTAGTGCTCAACGTAGTGTGTGTGTGTGTGTGTGTGTGTGTGTGTGTGTGTGTGTGTGTGTGTGTGTGTGTCCATCTAGAGAGGGTGTAGCTCCTGAATTGCTGAAGACCAAAACGTCACTGATAAACAGTTGTTTGCTTCTTGTGGTTTTATGGAGTTACTTACCCTTCATGATAAAGTTTGATGCTCTCCTTTTTATAATGTAACGTTCGTTCTTGTTGGATCCACTGGGGAATCGATTTGTATTGTAAACTTCAGGGCCAGCTGTATGCATGTTGCCATGTGTCAAATTCATTGTAGTCAGAGGCGCTACAAAGTGTGTGTATGTGTGGCTGTTATCATCGCAGTAACAGCGGCCTGGCAGAGGTATTCACAGGGATCTCAAGTCTCACGCACTGGGCGTGAGACACGCATTTCAACCCGTTCACACGCTCATACGCCACACCTTCTCAAGCAGAGAAATTACCAGGATAAAGCCCACCAAGTTGCGCCGCTATATCTATATCTATATCCAGGGGCGTCGTACTGGGGGGAAAAGCGGGACTGATTACCCATATATCTATCTATCTATCTATCTATCTATCTATCTATCTATCTATCTATCTATCTATCTATCTATCTATCTCGCCTGATATCTATCTATCTATCTATCTATCTATCTATCTATCTATCTATCTATCTAGATAGATCGATCTATCTATCTATCTATCTATCTATCTATCTAGATAGATAGATAGATAGATATGGCAGACAAGCTGTGCGAGCGCTGTGCGAGCGCAGCGCAAACAAGTGAGAGAGAGTTGCAGCAGTATCCCGCTGTGCTGGCAGACTCGGCAGCAGGGACGGTTTCTGCTATGGGCAGTGCAACTGCCCAGGGCGCAATCTACTTGGGGGCGCACGAGAAAAAAAAAAAAAAAAATCGCCAGTTTTCTAGACTACCGTATTGACATGCCGCGGCGCCATCAGTCGGCATCAGGCTGGCCAGCCGCGGCACCGTCCGATACCGCGCCCACCCGGTCAGGTCTGCCGGATATGACAGGTGAGTTGCCTGATGCTGGCCGGTGCCGCGGCCGGCTCGCCTGATGCCGACTGATGGTGCCGCCTGATGCCAACTGATGGTGCCGCGGCCGACCGGCGCTGCTAAATAATGGCGAATTTGGCGATTTTTTTTTTCGGGCTTTATCGGGCTGTCGGGCCTAAAGTTCGGCTAATTAGTCGGGTCGGGTCAGGTCAGGCCTCGGGCTGGCCCAGTTGGGCCCGGGTCGGGTCGGGTCTTAATTTTCAGGCCCGATGAGAACTCTAGTTCCGGGTAGAGTTCAGGAGGCCCTGCCACGCACCAGCTAATCACCAGCTAATTCTGATCCCGCCGTTTCACTAATGAACCACCAACAAGCTAAGTTAAACAGATAGTTAGCCACGTCTAGAAAATTATAAACGAGATTGAATAATAGTCATTATGGCGTTCGCGAGATCAGCTACGTCCCCTCGCCGTGATTGTAACATCTGCTGTTGCTATGAGAAACGTTTACAAACAAAGGCCACCAGTTAACATGGAAACCAGTTGATCTGTAACACCTGTACGCAGGGACCGTTAAACAACAAAAGCCTTCTCAAAAATCCGTTACTTTTTTCGTTGCCTCGTGCGCCAATCAGATGGACAGCTGGTGACAACAGATTTAAATATTTCCTGTTATTTTATCTTGTTGATTGAGTAGACGCAGCCTATACTTATATGTTGTGTTATATTCTATTTCTATATAATTTTGATTGAGTAGACGCAGCCTATACTGGTATATGTCATGTTATATTCTATTTTTATATATATTTTTGAGCAAGTAGAAGTAGCCTATACTTATATATGTCGTGTTATATTGTATTTTTATACTTTTTGAGCGAGTAGAAGTAGCCTATACTTAATATGTCATGTTATATTCTATCTTTATACATTTTTTTTTTCCATGACTAGAAGTACTCCACACACAGTGTTACCTTATGTTCTGTTGTCAGTGGTTAATTAGCATTTTTCAGTCATGTACCCCAGTTGAAATCTTTTTTTTTCTTCAGTCACGTAATGCCTGACGAGTGCATAAAAAGGGTTATTAAAAGCCTGCATAGAGAGGTCCAATCCAGCTCCATCAGTGTCTGAAACAACAACCTGATAATGACAATATTTTGTTGGCACTGTTTGTGTTTCCTCTTCATTTCTTTCTGCGTGTTGTCAGCTGTATTGCTGCTGTGTTTCGAGCAGTTTTTCACCCATTTCCCCCGTGTTGCATGTGTATTACAGTGGCAGCTCACACTGTGTCTTTGGTGGTGGTGTGTCTGTGCCCTTTCAACAAACTGCCATGGCCACAGGCGGGGCCCCAATGCCAGGGGCCACACACTTGGCCACTAAGGTGGAGCTTACCATCTCCTGTGAAAACCTCATGGACATGGACGTCTTCTCCAAGTCTGACCCTCTTTGTGCCTTGTACATCAACACCTCAGGGTCTCAGTGGTATGAGGTCTGTATAGAAAATGGGGATTGAAAAAAAAAAAAAAAAAAAAAAAAACAGACACCTTTTGTTGCTGTGTTTCATCTCTGCTCTCTGTTTCAACATGTATGCATACACACATTTCCAAATTTCTGTGCATTGATCCTCAGGGTAGTTGAGTGCATTTTCCTTGCAGGGTAAATCCATTTGACTTAATTTATGCTTGGATGTAAACAGAAAAGTGAACGATCTAAGTTTGATATATCATGTGTGTAAAATGGCTTTTGATTTAGCCATTATCCTGCATGTCTCCTCTTTGTGATCCAGTTTGGCCGCACAGAGATGATCCTGAACTGCCTCAATCCAAAGTTTGCCAAGAAGTTTGTCCTGGAGTACTATTTTGAGATGGTACAGAAGCTGAAGTTTTCCGTGTATGACATTGACAACAACACCTATGATCTGGGTGATGATGATTTCCTGGGGGAGATGGAATGTACCTTGGGCCAGGCGAGTGACACCTTTACAGGCAAAATTTGTTCATTTTCAGACTGGGCGTTATACTTTTGCATGAACATTGATTGGCTTCATTATAGAACTTTGCGAACCTCTGGTTTGCTGGGGTTAAAATTTGATTCATATTAAAACCTTCAATAGCGTCCAAAGAAGATTGCATCATTGTTTTCTGTAAAGAAGTGTTTTAATCACTTTTTGGTTCAGCTTTTGGAGTTCACTGCTACCCTATCTCATTTTATGTTGGTTTTGCTGTTTCTCCACTACTTATTTGTTGTGTGACTGTGTTTTTGTGTGCAGATCGTGTCTTCCAGGCAAATCACTCGACCTCTGCTGCTGAAGAACAACAGGCATGCAGGACGGGGGACCATCACTGTGAGTGGAATCCTCAGTGTGTTTTTAACTTTTCAGACAGACACACCAAAATATTTCAACGAGTTAAAACTGCATCATGAAATAAAACAGGCAAATATGATGAGAAGAAACTAAACTAGCCCAAGTGACATGCCTTTAGTCTTGTCAACAGAGATCTGGGGAACACGGTGTCACAGTCGAGGCGTGATGAAGGTAGAATGAAGAATTTTAACCAAATTCTTAGTTACAGGATCAATGCATGCAGTTAAAGAACAAAGCGACAGCTGAATTTTTCTCTAGATGTGTCCAGGGCCATTAATAATGAGATTTTTTGTAATATTTGTTTTGTAATGCTCTGTACTCTGTCTGCCTTTAGGTCTTCAGCTGGTTCAAAATGCTCCGTTCACAGGCTCCAATTCATGCCAGGGCAGATTTTGAAGTCCTTTTGTTGACCTATAAGATTGTTGCATTGAGGGTCTCTCCTGTCTTAGTTTAGTTTAGTTTCTGCCAATTTAGATGTTCCCCTGCAGTCTCTCTCTTCTTCTGTTTCCTCCCTGCCTTCAGTTGTGCGTTGTTTTCTGTGTTACTAGCCCATTCTCCTCTGTGTATGTGAGTGGATGAAGTGTGTGTCGCTGCATGGCTGTGGCTCCCATCTTTAGGTCGGCAGCCTGGCTCTGATTTGGGTTGCAAGGGGGCTTAAAATTTCTGGAAAATATCTGGAAACTTTCCATGGGAAGTTTAGCTGGGAATTTTGAAAATATTCTAAGTTGAAAACTTTCAATGGGAATTGAGGGAATATATGGGCATTAACAGGAATTAATGGGAAATAACTGGAAATTTTGGGTAATTTATACAAATTGTATCATATGTATGTATGTGGTATCATATGCAAACATAGATGTAAACATTTAGTTTTTTCATAAGCAGTTGTGTGCAAACTAATACAAATTGAAAAAATGACATTTTTGACTTTCATTTATTTGTGAGTAGAACTTTAATCGACTCTGTCATTGAACAACAAAAAACATGAATGTTGAAAAAAATAAATATATTTCCAATGACCCCTCAAACATACAGTAAACACACCCACGCACACATATACTGCCTGGCCAAAAAAAAAGTCGCCACCTGGATTTAACTAAGCAAATAGGTAAGAGCCTCCTATTGGATAATTTCTGTATGGGTGATTATCTTTCAGCTGGCAACAAGTTATTTAACCCCAACTGATGCAATGAGTAGCTTTTCATTTCTTAAACAACCATGTCAAAAGACACATCCCGTGGTTGTGGAAATGATATTAGTCTGTTTGATAGGGGCCAAATCATTGGCATGCATCAAGCAGAGAAAACATCTAAGGAGATTGCAGAAACTACTAAAATTGGGCTAAGAACTGTCCAAAGCATTATTAAAAACGGGAAGGATAGACCAGATTTGCCCTGTTCAAAAGAGAGAGGGGCGCATCAGGGTAAGAAGAGAGGCAGATGAAGCGATGCACCCATCATGCCGGGTTAGGGTTAGAAGCTTATCGAAACAATGCCACAGCGAATGCGTGCCGTAATCAAAGCTAAAGGTGGTCCAACGAAATATTAGACCATTTTTTTGATGGTGACTTTTTTTTTGGCCAGGCAGTTTATATGTGGGTGTGTGTGTACAAACACATTTTGATTTATTTTTTGCTAGTTAAACTTGAATACCATAGATCAAATATATTTACCCCAGTAATATCATCAAAACTTACTTGACTGGATTTAGTCGAGTGGCTTCAGTACTCCTGCTGTAATGTGCAGGACTCTAGAAATGATGTGTGCATGTGATGGAGGAATGCACAGTGCACTCAGGGGGTGTGGCCTCATGCAGGGGATGTGGCCTCATCAGCCCTGCAGTAAGTAGTGTGCTGTGTGCAGGGTTGAAATTCAACTAAATTTCCATTAAATCTGGTTGTTTTAACCATGATTTTGCTGAAAGATGTTTTTTCAACTACATTTAGGCTCCCTTTATAGGCTAAACTGCAATTTCGCAAATTTTTAGTTTATTCCCATTAATTCCCATATATTCCTGTTAATTCCTATGGAAAGTTTCCAACTTTGAAATTCCTAGAATTTTACAACCCTAGCTTTGATTAATTTAACACAAAATTAAACTTAATTAATTGAACTTGAAATAACATTTTATAGCACATAAATGAACGTGAACAAAGTGGAGTATTAAAAATAAATCCCTGTACTCATTATTTGACAGACCTTTTTTTGTTATTTTTCTATTTGAACTGAAAAGTAGACCCAGCAGGTACTGTCTGCAGTAACTTCCGTATAGTGACCTTGTGCCGGGATATAACAATCTCATACTATTTGAACAAATAATTGTAATTGCTCAAAAAAATGGGTAGACGGAAATACACTGTTGAGGATATTTTGCCACCATGTGGGCTCATATCACACCCACGCAACCATGCCAACCATGCAAAACGCTTGTTTTCTGAATAGCAATGAATGAAAGCTCCACCTAAGAGAGCCAGACTGACCAACATTAGGTCTTTTATCTCTCTGGTCCCTTTGGTATAAAGCATTACGGGCAAGCTGGGTTGGTGAACATGAGCATGCAGAGTACACTTTACTGACGTCACCTTACATAGTTTCTGAGAATTCAAGTCCAGAGAATTTAAACAATTTCTTCTCGCTGCTATTTAGGATGGTCAGTGTGAAAAATTATAGTGCTGCTTTGACTTTGTTCATTTTTGTTTTTCTAGGTCTCTGCTGAGGAGATAACAGACAACAGGGTGGCATGCTTTGAGGTGTCGGCCCGGAGACTGGACAAAAAGGTACTGGAGGTCATTTTAGGTTGGAGGTCATAATTTCTTGAATGCTGTCCTGATTAACCGTAATTAACTTTATTAACTTATATAACTTAATTCGATATTTTCAGTTTTTGTGGTGGTCCGACCCATTCTTGGAATTCTTCAAGCAGACAGAAACGGGATGGCAGCTGGCCCACAGGACAGAGGTACACAAACTTATCATCAGCGACTGGTTCTACCCCTGAATTATAATGTAATTTTGGCTCATCTCTGCCGGTGTCATGTAGGTGGTGAACAACAACCTTAACCCAGTATGGAAACCCTTTCGAATCCCCTTGCGGTCTCTCTGTGGAGGAGAAGTGGAGAGGCCTATAAAGGTATACATACACAGCAAGGATCTTTGCATCCTGATATATTAATTTATGCCAATTAATTTGCCCTTTAAGTTGCATTGTAATAACCTAGCCCCTTGAACACCCGCTGGCTCAATTCTTGCTTACACCCTCTTATGTTTTGCTATTTTAACGATACTACTCACTAACATACTAATGAACTGAATTCACCTGATATGTTTACTTTTTTTTCAACTCACAATAATGCCAAATTTATAGCAAGATTTTCAAGATGGAGTACTTGTGACCTGGCTGGATAAGTGAGTTACCTATCGCGATACATGTGTGTGTGCCTGATTCATGACATCATCATGTGAAGGTGCGCATTTTTCTTTGGCCTACTTTTTCACCCTTATTCAACCTCTCACAACCTTTAAGTCATTTATAGACCATTTTACAGCAGCCATTTTGGCATGAAATAGCCAGGTAAACACAGGTGTTACTCATGACAGTAATTAAGGTTTATTCCATTTAGGTGTAATAGAGCCTTTCTGGTGAGTCAGCATGAACAGCACCAGGACCCTGGCTCTGTCACACCTAAATGGAACTGAATCTTAAATAATGTCATTAGTAACCTGTGTCATAATTTCACGTCTAAATGGCTGTTGTGAAAAAGGTCTATTCAGTCAGAGTTTTTGCTGTGTGGAATACAATTGTCTGTACATGCTCAGCATCACTGTTTTGTAATTTATTCTAGCCTTTAATTTACTGATATGTTGGGCCAGTATTGGCCCTTTAAGAAAATTGGCTAGTAAGTTTCCTGTCTGATAGCAAGTCAAAGGGTGTTCTTCATTTTCTTTTCTTCCTATTGAATGACCTCAGAAATCATTGTTATGGTCTTATGGTCGTTTTAAAAATTTCAGTGTTACAAGAATAAAAGTTTTCATAATTTTTGGAATTTATTGGACATTTAAATGGTCAGATGTAAAATTCATATCCTCAAAAAATATGACTTAAGTTAAAAAATAAAATGTATTTTTCAAAAGCCATTTCTCTCTAAAACCAATGAAATTTGATGTTTTAATCTGCATGGTCCTCATTGACATCAAAGCTCAATTTCGCGTAGTGCACCTTGCTATGCTATCGTATCACTCTCTAGTAGCGAGCCTTTCTGTTTGTTACCAGATCGACTGTTACGACTATCGTTACAGTGGCTCCCATGACCTTATTGGGAGCTTAAGGACATCACTTTCAGATATGCAACAGGGAACACACATTTCACCGGTAAGATTGTGTGTGTGTGTGTGTGTGTGTGTGTGTGTGTGTGTGTGTGTGTGTGTGTGTGTGTGCGTGCGTGCGTGTGTATGTTTACAGTTCAACCCTGCAAACATGATGCCCCTTTATACCACTACTTTGCTTCTTTATGAACTGGAATAAATATGAGGTTTGTTCTTCATTTCAGGTTGAATTTGAATGCATCAACCCAAAAAAGTTGGCAAGGAAGAGAGGCTACAAAAACTCTGGGGTCATTTGCATCAGGCACTGCCAGGTACTGACTGTCTTTATTGTGAAATATAACTCATCCTACTCTGGTTTGATCTCATTCTCTTTTCACATTGATCTGTTAATAAGCTGCTACATTGGCGCATCTTTTTTTTTTTTTTTTTTTTTTTTTTTTAGACCATGCATCCGGACAACAAAACAATGATCATGTTAATTCTTATGTTATCACTCCCAGTGAAACTTGTTGCAGTTCTATATATATGTTAGTCAGCTCATCTTGTGTGGTGTCGGTCCTTTCAGGTGGTGAAGGAGTATACCTTCCTGGATTATATCATGGGGGGCTGCCAGCTCAACTTCACTGTGAGTTTGGAATGTCTATGTATTCATCATTGGTATACTGATGTTATATTTTGAATCAGTATCCACTAGTTCTGAAAATTTCAAAAAAAAAAAAAAAGTAAATTGATAGACATTTTTTCTACTGTTTTGCCACTCTCTTGTCTCAAAACTCTAGCTGCTTTAGTATACACAACTTGACTTCTTTTCTTTTCCTGGTGTGCTTTTTCTTTTTCTTCTTATATTGCCTGTTTATAGTTTCAGTTTTGCTGTGTTTTGCTTTTTTAAGTAGTCTTAAAATCAGTTCCAGATAGCTTTAATAAGCTCTGTTTTTATAAATACATATACATCACTGTCCAATTCCCTTTATCTTGATCCATATCCTCCCTTTGTCCTTGGCCACAGATTGCCATTGACTTCACAGGCTCCAACGGGGATCCTTCATCCCCAAGGTCCCTCCACTACATCAACCCTGACGGCTATAATGAATACCTGGCAGCTATCTGGGCAGTGGGCGCCGTCATCCAGGACTATGACAGGTAAACCCAGACACACACCCATCCTGCATCATACCACCAGTTCCTGAAGTCACTGAAAGGATAGAACTGTAAGTCAGTTGGTTAAAACTTGACATTTAGAAACAAAAGTGTCGGACTTATCAGATTCTTTTTTTATTTAATTTTTGTCCTATTTTTAATCCAGCACTATGAATCTGCCATGTCTGCAAAGTAAAGAATCCAGGACAAATTATCAGAGGTTTTTGTTTCTGGCGGCCACTAGATGGAGTCTAATGGAGTCTGTTCATCTTTGCCACAAACAAATTGAAATCACTCTTGCTTTGCTTCTGTGGCACTTTATAATAAGCCGGGCAGATTCTCTCTTGAGGCCAGTTTAATCATGATCTAAGAGACTAATGTGTTTGGATTAACCTTTTCAGTTCTGCCACCAGCCACAGGTGGGTTCATTAGTGTTGTGTGGCCAGCTTTGTTCAAACCTGCAGAACTTTATTGTAAATTCTAATGGAGAGCCGAAGGCGTTCTGTGATACCAAGGATGTCTTCCTGAATTTCAGGGAAATATGTATAAAATGATGCTCAGGACATTTATTAGATATTTGATATATTTGATATGAGCTTAAATCATACACATACCTTTAATTTATCTGCTTTTCCTGTGCAGTAACAAGATGTTTCCTGCCTTTGGCTTTGGAGCCCAGATCCCTCCCACCTGGCAGGTATGTGAGGCTAGTATAGGTGAACACATTATCTTTTTGGTTAAAACTGCTCTTTACCTATTTCTAATGTTTCAGGATAGCTCAGTCAATTATGTGAACATGGAATACTCACCTCTGTGGGTTTTGTTTTATCCATACACACTGTGTGAACGGAGCAGATTCAAATTTGTGTGACAATATGATGCACAATGCTTTGAAACTTTTATGTTATCAAACACATTTACAGGTCTCCCATGAGTTTCCTATCAATTTCAATCCGTCCAATCCATTCTGTGCAGGTAAATTCAAATTACTTGAAAAAATGTTTTTGAATGTTGAAACTTGTGCATGTGTAGTACTCTTGTGTGTATGTGTGTGTTGTAGGTATAGAGGGGGTGGTGGCTGCCTACCAGAAGTGTTTGCCAGAAGTGAAGCTCTATGGTCCCACAAACTTTGCCCCCATCATTAACCATGCAGCCCATTTTGCCAGACAAGCTCTCCGGCAGAATACAGCCTCAGTAAGTAGCAAATTTATCTCAAAAAGCAACAGCTGTCATACAACTCACCTTTGGATTAAATAGTTGTTTCATTCAGTTTGTAAAGTGAGGTTGGCTTACGGGGAAATTCTTTCCCACTATAAATGTTCAAGATAATGTTAAAGAATACCCTGGTGTATTCTAAAAAATCCTAAAAACCAGTTATCTTGTACTCCTTGTAGTGATGGTGAATCTAATAATGTTCACATGTGGTGGTAAATGGGTGGCATGGAGTTTTGGCAGGGTGTCTTAGGGGAATGGTGGGTAAGTCAGGTGACCTCAGTGTAAATTAATTTAATTTACTTAGATTGGAGGTGAAATAGCAATAACTACCTACAACTCCTCACAAGAAATGCCCTCAGTAAAAGAGATAGACCCTTCACAGAACCTCTATACAGAAATCTTAAAGCCAATGAGTCTTTTTTTTTAATTGAGAAGAGTCTTAATAAAAAGAAGAAAAGCTGTATGATTGCAATTATATACTGGAACAATAAATATTCACATTTTTGTTTTAACATTCCATAGTTTTGTCCATGTACATGTCACACACTGAAATATCTTACCTTAACTACTGTATTAGTTTGCATGGACTGCTGCTATACAGCAAAGCAAGGCAATATCAATAGTTAAGTATTTTAATGACCAACACAACACCTAGTGTAGCCTTTTGTAAAGAAGTACACTGTTGTACAGGCAGTGCTTTCATTTATATACGCTCTAAGCTAGATTAAAGAGCCAGTTGCATTGACATTAGTAGCTTGGTGTTATTTTAGTTTCCACCAAAGAGATTGAAGCATCTGGTCAACAGGGGAGCTTGAGAGCTGAGATCATGTCCAAATAAACTAGGGGTTAATTAGATTTGGATGTCATCATGTACTGTGGGAAAAGACAGTGCCTGACCTTGTCTCTACTTTATCACTCCCTTTAAAGCAATATTATGTCCTGCTCATGATCACTGATGGAGTGATCACAGACATGGACCAGACAGCCGCCGCCATTGTGGAGGCCTCTCGGCTGCCCATGTCCATCATCATAGTCGGTGTGGGCAACGCGGACTTCAGCGCCATGGAGTTCCTCGACAGTGACGACAAGCTGCTGCGCTCACCGTGGGGCGATGTCGCCGCACGGGACATCGTCCAGTTTGTGCCCTTCAGGACGTTCCAAGTAAGCAGAGGTCAAAAGCTTTGTGCTGCTGTAATGGCATGATAGTTCATACTGTTGAGGGCTTTTATCTCAAAAAACTACCTCAAATTCATCATCCGCTATTTCAAGCACATAGAGTACACCATCCACAGGTTTGTATTGTTTTGTAAGCAAAAATCTTAGCATAGCTAATCACTTCATACTCCAGTTCTGCTTAGAATTCACTTGTGTCTTGGGACAGAGCCAACTTTTACCCTCCCCACCCATACCACTATGCCTTATCTGTCATTGCAGGGCAACCGCATGGCCCTTGCGCAAAGTGTTCTGGCAGAGTTGCCTGATCAAGTGGTCTCCTTCTTCAACTCTTACAACCTGAAGCCTCCTAACAAATCCAGTCAATTCAGCCCTTCCTAGAAAGGTAGGGTAAATGACCCCAAATGTTTCAGACTCAGTGTTTGTATGCAGATTCAGTATTTTTGCAAATCATTGTCAAATCTTGACATAGCAGTTTGTACTTGTACATCAACATTGGGCAAAAAAGTAGCTCTTTATGTGTAAGCTGATTTTTACAAATGTTTTGAAACATATGTTTGTATGTCAGCATTTGTGACAATGTTTTTAAAAAACAAGTTGTCATACATTCATGACAGTTTTATATCACAACACTTAAATATGGAATGACGATCTCATGACAAAGGCACTTAATTTTGTAGCAGTGTTTGTAGGTCTTTAGTGTGTTAATGATGCATTTCCTATTTTTGGTATATTTTTATATTCTACATTGTCATTCATTGTTTTAATTTTTTCAGTATGGCATACTGCTGTTATTTTGGACAGCCTCTTAGTGCTGTCATTCATGCCCTTTTGTTACATTGCATCTGTAAATTTCTGGTGTGCTATATTTAAATACTCCTCATTTTGTTCTATTATTATTTAATTCTTGTGTCTTTTGTGTCCTATTATTACTATTTGCTGCTTCAATGACCCCATTGCCCCATGGGGACCACTGACCTTTTAGTTGATCTAATCTGAGACACTTGTCATGCACTATATGGTGTGTGTTGTCTGTCCCTCTACTGTTTCAGGCAGTGTGCTGGTGGAGGCTCTTGGCCAAGTATTGGATAGCCTGTGTCAACATTAACATCTCAAATCTGAACTGACGCTGGTCCTCTTTAACCCTGTCTCAGAGATGGGTCCTCTTTCCTCAAGAAGCCAAATCTCAGCATGGTCACCCACTGTGTCTTGGAAATGATACTCAAGCCAAATAAAAAACAGAATGTATTACTTAATGTATTAATGTTGCTATAAAGTGTGATGGTGGTGAGATGTAGTGCCTGATCTCACATGTAAAGGGGAATAACAAAAAATACTAACTTGTTTGACTGATAACTGTTGTATATGCAATAGACGCAGTATTACTTATACTGGGAGAGCAGGAGTGTCACTGGGGAAGTGTCGATAAATAATGCCTTATGACCCAATATAGGGTTTTGGAAAATTCAGCCTCTGGGCTCATTGCATGACCTCAATTGTACACATCACACAGTGTCTTAACTGGACAATCCACCAAAAGCCAGTAATTCAGTAAATGAGAGAAAATTTTAAATAAAAGGGAGTGTTTGCATGCAAGCACTGAATTCACAATAAGCCATCTCTTGACTGAAGCTGATTTCCTTTTTGCAATTCAAATATTCTTGCATGTTTGTGATCATTACATATGTCGAAAAATATATCAGATGTGATGTATTTGCCTTGACCAGTTTCGTCTATGTTTTTGTGCACTGAATGTATTCTCTTGTCGAGAAAATAAAACTTTATGACAAAATAATGATGGCCCTTGCTGTCTGTCACTGGCGGATCACCGGGATGTCATGCGACATGAAACGAGCGCACAGGGCACCGCCTACCACATAGTTAGATTTTTGTTGCCGCAACATAACGTTGAGCACACGGCAGGAAAAACGGTAAGAATTCATCATGGAAGTTACATTTGGGGGACATTTTAGCGTTTCCACTACCATACACAGAAACCCGACAGTTTGATTGATGTTGAATGACTGACATGATACAATTTTCCTCTTGTAAACCACCGTAAGATAGCCAGCCCAGGCGCTCCGTACGACAGCATCCACTACCGTCAGGATTCCAGCTAACTGGATAGCCACGGGTACGCTGCGTTCCCTCCAGCCAGTACTGCACGCCTACGATACCTAAAATATTTCAAAAGTACGTGTACAATAGGACATGATTTACTAACATGTAGGCTACTCGCTGACATGCATCAGTGCGACCTGTATCCATTACACCAAGCTACACCAACTGGATTTCAAGGAAATTACAACGCAGAGGTGGCTAACCAGCGGTGTGAAACCACTTCCTCTCGCAGATTTTATCTGAATAAATGGTTGTTAGGCTGGTCATTTGTCAGCCGAAAGGTCAACGAATCATAACACGCGAAACATGCCTGTATTCGAGCTGCAACAGTAACTTTTACGAGGCAAAAAGCCGTTTTTTCAATTGATTTTGGCGTGGCTGTTTCCGAGAGGAGGGCGTAATCCGGGTAACGGGTCCGCAAGGTAACGGGTAATGTTTATCGTAGTGCCGCGTCCTTACACACTTGCTGATATAAATAAATTCGAGGTTACAACGCCACATTTACACATTTAGTGTAACACTGCCGAATGAAAAAGCAAGTATGGGATGGATACGTGTTATGAGCTTTGGCATACTCAAGGCTATGTGGATGCGTTCAGGCTCTGGCGAAAGTCAGTTCAAAACGTGTCCTGCTACTTCTACGCGTGTTTACGTTTATTTTCACAACCCCTGTCGTTGCAGGTCTGCCTGTGTGTGTGTTTGTCTGTCTCTGTGTGTATGTGTGTGTGAGTGTGCATCCAGCAGCCTGTCATGGCGGGAGTGCCCCCGGTGCCTGGCTCAGGAGCAGCTGCCTGTGTGACCAAGGTGGAGCTGAGCGTGTCCTGTGAGAACCTGCTGGACATGGACACCTTCTCCAAGTCTGACCCGCTGTGTGTGCTGCTCATGCACAGCTCGGGCTCCAACTGGTGTGAGGTCAGGAGGGCACCGGCTCACTCTGCTGCCATAAATACTACAGTATTTATGGCAGAGTATTAATAATATGCGCATCTCTCGATTCGATACTATCACGATACTTGGGTCCCAATTTGATATGTATTGCGATTCTCCAAGTATTGCAATTCGATATTTCCAATGATTACGAATTCTTAAATTATCCTATAGGGTGTGGATGTAAAGTTTCATGAGGTGACAATTCAAAAGGTCACAATAGGTCATTTTATACAGAAATTTCTAGGGTATTTTTTCTTCCTCTCAGACATTACAGATATTTTTATGTATTATTGCTCATTATCTTACAATACATTATATGTCGCAGAATCGCCTGTATTGTGATACCATTGTTGTTGTGAGGAAAATATTGTGAGTAGTGTCTTAGTGCCAGTTTCCCAGTGATTCACACCCCTAATCAAGAGACATGCAGCTAAATGTATACATGGTGGAAAATTGTATCCTTTCTGCTTATATACTCTGAGTCAAAGTGTTGGAAAAAATATGTAAAAAAGATGTATCCTTTGCAATATGTGTTTGTGACAGATTGGCCGCACAGAGAAAATCAAAAACTGCCTGAGCCCCAAGTTTTCTAAGACCTTCGTCATTGACTACTACTTTGAAATGGTGCAGAAGCTGAAGTTTGAACTCTATGACATTGACAGCGACATGTGCAGCTTGAAAGATGCTGACTTCCTGGGAGAACTGGAGTGTACCTTGGGACAGGTTAGACCTCTGCTTTTACACACAACACAGTGTTGCTTATTTTGCTGCCTGCTCGTTAAAAAGGTAGACAATTGAAAAATGAGGCATGTTAGTGCCAGTTTTCTTCTGCTAGAATGTGTGCAAAAATGTTTTTTTTTTTCTGCCAAAATCAGTCAAGTGTGATCTGATTTTACATGGGAAAGCATATGTTCTTGACTGATGTTTCACACAAAACAACATTATAGAATTAGCATTGAAATCGGGATTCCAATACTAATTCCAGTGATATCTGGCATTCCTTTCTGTGACTGAGAAAAGTGTTTTTGTGTGCAGATCGTGTCCTCGAGGAAATTTACTCGCACTCTGCTCATGAAGGACAAGAGACCTGCAGGAAGAGGCACCATCACTGTAAGTTACTTTCATTAAGACTGGCAATGACATTATTTGGAGAGTTAAAGCTGCTTTTTCGCTAATTACCTTCTTTATGGTTTGCAGATCTGTGCTGAAGAAAGAACAGACAGCAGGGTGGTGACGTTTGAAGTTGCAGCTAGGAAACTGGATAAAAAGGTACAGTTTGATACCTCTGAAGTCACAACAAAAATAGAATGTAAACAGTAAAAAATACTCTTAACTATGATAGGGTATTTACAAGGACTGGTACATACAGTGTGGTCCAGAATTATTTGGCCAGGGACACAATATTTATAATTTTGTCCTTGTATACCACCACAGTGGATTTAAAATAATGAGGTAATCAAGACGTGATCGAAGTGCAAACATTCAGCTTTAATGTAGGGGTTGCACAAAAATATGGCATTAACTGTTTAGGAATTGCAGCCAGTTTTATACATTGTCACCCCTTTTTCAGAGGCTCAAAAGTAAATGGACACTTGACTAAAAGGCAGCTTCATGGCCAGGTGTGGCCTTTTTCCTTGTTATTCCACCACTAATTAAGAAAATAAAAGGTTTGGAGTTCATTGCAAGTGTTTGCATGTGCATTTGGTAGCTCTTCATCAGAAATATGTGATCCAAAGAGATGTCATGGCATGGGCATGTATGGCTGTCACTAGTGTTTATTGATGATGTGACGGCTGATGGAAGTAGCATTATAATTATGGTCATATATGTTGTGTATAGTTTGTCCAATGACTTTTGAGCCTCTGAAAATGGGGTAACAATGTATAAAACTGGCTATAATTCCCAGATATAATTTATTCATTGTATAATGATTTATTTCCAGGATTTCTTTGGGAAGTCTGACCCTTTCCTGGAATTCTACAAGCAGACAGAAACAGGATGGCAGCTGGCCCACAGGACAGAGGTATGGAAAGTCACCAAAAACTCTCTCTTTCTGCCTCCATGCTACATGCTGGGAGGATGTGAAATGGTCACTGAAATGAACAGTCAATAAAAGCTGTAGGGGGGTCTTAATCTGTGGTGTATAGGTGGTGAAGCACAACCTGAACCCAACATGGAGACCCTTCCGAATCCCCATGCAGACCCTCTGTGGAGGAGATGTGGAGAAATCTATAAAGGTACATGCAAACATACAGACATTCAGAATCAAACTTGTGAGTTATTACCTTGTTACGATGTTACTTATGACCCTGTAACATTTTTTCCTGTGGTTTATTTGACTCAGCTCTGTGTCATTGGGTTTTAAACTCTTGTGCAATAATAAATGACAGTGTCTTGATGTTTAGAAGAATGTCAAGATCTGTATTCCAGAAAGTCAGGAAATACCATGAAATTTTACAAACGGGCCGCTGTACACGAAGATACAGCAATGTATTTTACAACTTGTTTAACATATTGTTTACATTAGATCAGGTTTTTTGTTTTGCCAAACTGGAGGAAAAACCAGAATGTTGACCAAAGAAAGCCACAAAATACTTGTTTTATTTTACATGAGGCGCACAACGGAAACTCTGTATATCTGCCACTACTTTTTGCACATCAGCTATTATTGGTTAGGTGTTCTTGAAACAAATGTGTTAGCATTAGTTGATGTGTGTGTGATTTTGTTTTTCATCCCCATTAACACTTTTAAAGCGAGCTTGTCAGGAAGGAATGCTTTCCATTCAGCAGCACAAGTGAGGTAACTATCCCCACTGTGTGTTCTTCACATGAAAGATGCAGTGTGTGTAACCGGAGAGGAGGATGTTTTTAGACACATCTACATCTGCATCTGTCTTAAAGGAATACACTGGGTGTTTAGCCCATTAAGCTTCTGCACTGGAGTGTTACCATAGCTGTGTCCCAGTCATCTGCTAGATAGCAGTGTCTGTTTTTTATTACCTCTGTGGTGATGAGGCATTGATAAAAATGGAAATAATCATGTTTCCATTCGCTAAAACAGAGAGTCCACTTTTGGACACGCTCAATGGTATCCAAACCAGTGTTTTGGGTTATTTCCCGCCCCAAAATTTGTGACATCTGGCAGCAGTTCCAATGATGTGATAAGGTGTTGTACAAATGAACATATTTGCAAAACTCCCCCTCAGCCTGTTTCTCTTTGCCTAGCTCCTTGCCACTAACAGTAGAAATCAACTGAAAGCACAGAGGAGGAAGTTCAAAGTGACCAAGTGGACCAGTCGCAATTTCTGCAGTCTTGCATCGTCCTATGTTCTGTTACACTTTTGTAGAGGGGCCCAGAAGCTAGAGCAGCCTCGCAGACACCTAGTGCACAGCTTTGGCAGCATTTTAATGTTGAACCATAAGTTTACCTTTACCTGTTGAAGTGATGAGGACACAGACACAAAGTCCCTGTCGGTGGTAGATCATTGGCTTTAGTGCTCCAAGCTGTCATTTAAGCATACAGTATGAACCATTTTTAACTGCCAAGACTAACCCCTAACTTGCCATAACCTGTGAAGTTCTGAGACTGGCTTTTGTTTCTGTTCCCATTATACAAAGAACCAACCGTGAAGGGTATGGATAAATAAATGGTCACCTATATGCTATGTATGTTTCAGGGAAAGAGGGAAAGTGGGAAAGAGCTATATGTTGAGTTATAGTTGGCAACTAGCAATATCATAAATTTGAAAAATAATCAAAACAGATTTATTGTAAAATAAGACCACAGGGTAAATTTGATAGAAACCACAACAGTGCCAGGTTATGGAGCTCCAAGAGTTTGACCCCTGTTTACAATTGTCAGCTGTACAGTACTGAGTTTAGTGCATGCTCAAGTGTTGTCATGGAGCACCAGAGCTAATGATCTACTGAGGACACTTGGATGACTCTGGCAACTGTGTTCTCATAGCTTGGCAGTCAGTGGGTAAGTTGTCCAGCTGGACAGTTTCCCAAAAGTGCTGTATTCCATTAAGATGCGTCACTGTCAGCCATCCATGAGCTTTATTGTGGATTCAACATGTAGACTTAGTGCGACCTCTGCTTAGCCATCAGACATGCGTCTTCTCTGTACCAGTTGCTCCCTGCTGTGTCTCAACCTGTTTGCTCTTTCCTCCTCCCAACATCAAATAATTTTCAACCCAACTCAGTCCTGATTAGACACTGCAGGTACAGGATACACACACACGTACACACACACACACACACACACACACACACACACACACACACACACACAGACACACACACACACAGACACACCCAACCACATTGTGAGATCATTGGAGATCATGGGACCTTGCCCATTCCTATCCCCAATTAGAAGGCCTTTGTGTGTGCTCATATCGGCTTATGTGTTCAGAAGTCATTTTGTCAAATCTAAGTGGTTGGTTTAGCTTTTTGAAGCCTCTGTCCCATAGCAT
This sequence comes from Myripristis murdjan, assembly GCF_902150065.1. Classification (NCBI taxonomy): domain Eukaryota; kingdom Metazoa; phylum Chordata; class Actinopteri; order Holocentriformes; family Holocentridae; genus Myripristis; species Myripristis murdjan. The sequence goes on along the minus strand of NC_043999.1, from coordinate 22,742,027 downwards.
GCTTTTCTGTAATCACCTCCTTTTCCCCCACAGTGATGATAATCAATTCATCACTTGATCTACCCTGCTGTTTAAAAGTTTGGGATTACTGAGAAGTATTTATGTTGGCAGATTTTTTTGTTTTATTCACCAAAGTAGCATTGAATTTATCTAAGAATACAGGCGAGGCGTTGATAAAGGTACATGAGAAGTTACTATTACCGTTTGAAATAACCTTTTTTCTTTCAGTTTTTACATAAGATAGCAACGCCCCATTTTCAGCAGCCTCCACTGTACTAACAACAAGACACTTACCTTATACTTAATAAGTAGTCATGCTAATCCAGTAAACAACATACTTGATTTGAGTTGCACTTAACGTCATGGGAGTGGTTTCTCTTTAGTGCCAATTTAGCAAATTACCATTATTACTTAAGGAAGAGGTAACAGTATGTTGTTGTCACGACACTGGAGTGATGGCTGCTGAAAATGAAGCTTTGCAACTGTTTGTAAATGTTGAAATAAAAAAAAAAAAAAAAACAGTCATTTCAAGCCATAATAGTAATTTGTGACATAATCAACGTCTTGACAGCGTTTTTGATCAGTTTAATGCCACCATAAATTTCTTTCAAAAACATAAAAATTCTCAGTGATTCCAAACCTTTGAACAGTAGAGCATAGTATATAACTTGGAGTTTATTAAAACATTTTAATCCATTAATAAGTGTTTTAAAGATATAGAAATTGCTGGCTGGCTTTGTCTTGTTGCTTTTAACTGTCTGTGTTCCCCCAGGTGGACTGTTATGACTACAACAGCAGTGGATCTCATGACTTCATAGGATCCTTTCAGGCTACACTTGTCCAGCTTCAGCAGGCAACACAGGGCTATGGGGTGAGTTATGTGTGTATATGCATCAGCCTTACTTGTGTGTGTGTGTGTGTGTGTGGTGCAGATTTGTTTTTTAAGGCCATTTTTGCACTCTTGAAAAAGGTTTTAGAGGTCTGTCTTTCATGAGTGGTTTTATTGAACAAGTCATTGGATGCATGTTAACACAAATCCATGTCTTCTTCATTCCCTCAGGCAGAGTTTGAATGCATCAACAGTAAAAAGAAACAGAAGAAGAAAGGCTACAAAAACTCTGGCATCATTATTGTAAAAGACTGCAAGGTACCATGCTGTTGTTTGTTTACTTTGAGAAACTAACTACTCTTCCTCAAATACAAAGCATACTGTATGCATTTCACTGAAGAGGTCATTTGAAACCTAGAGCGATGATCATCTGACTGAAATCTCACTGCATGTTGTAAACGCTGTTCCAGGTTAAAGAGCTAGTTGGTTTGGGTGGTGTCTCCATAAGTCTTTGTTATTGATGGCACTAGTGGTTGCACAGGTCCTCTGTTAATATTTTCATGATTTCTAAAAATGGTTCTTGTTGGCAATCATTGTCTGCAGGTGGTGAAGGAGTATACCTTCCTGGATTACATCATGGGCGGCTGTCAGATCAACTTTACTGTGAGTTCAGGGTTTACACACAACTTGTGTTTATTATTGATCACTCATTTGGATCTGAATAAACAAAGTTGGACTGTTTCCTCATGTTGATGATTTGTGTTAAGTCACAGCATTCCCCTTGCCCTCATATTTCATATATTAAATTACACTCTTTAGGAAACTGTACACTGTTTAGGAAATACATTCAAATTTACATGTGTCCAGTAAATGTTTAACATTAGTAATGTTGCTCTGATTTGAAATTCTGTGTGTATCCGTATTCCCCGTGGCAGATTGCTATTGACTTCACAGGCTCCAACGGCGATCCCAGGACACCACAGTCCCTCCACTACATCAATCCTCAGGGTTATAACGAATACCTGGCAGCTATCTGGGCTGTGGGCAACGTCATCCAGGACTATGACAGGTAAGACAGTGTTAAAATACTGAACAAAGTATTAAAAACAAAAATTAGCTTTAAAAATCATCAATGCTTGGTTTGATGATGTATTATTTTTAAGGTCTATCATATGACCTGGAAATACTCTGATGCACTTAAATGGAGCGAAACATTTTCATGTCAATAGTAACACCCATGTTTACCTGCTATTTCATGTGAAAAGGGCCTTAGTGCCTGTCTCTTCAAAATCGAAAGAGCAAAGACTTTGTTCTAGACTCAGCGTTTAAATCCTTTGTCTGTGAAGTTATTGTGACAGTAGAGCTTCGTTTGTCTTTCGTTGTGTAGTGACAAGATGTTCCCTGCCTTTGGTTTTGGAGCCCAGATTCCCCCTACATGGCATGTAATGTTTCCTTCTTTTTTTTCATATTTTATTAATGTTTCTCTATTTCATTGTTCCATTTTTCATGTTTGAAAAAGTTTGTCTTTTATGTAATGCAGCTCATTTCAGCTCTCTGAGCCTTACCTAAGGGTGATTTGTATTTTGCAGGTGTCCCATGAGTTTCCCATCAACTTCGATCCATCAAATCCGTTTTGTGCAGGTCTGTTAGAGCCAAACCAACATGAAGTCTGGTCTTATGTACATGTCTACTTTTTTTGGAGGGTGGGGATGTGTGTGTGTGTGTGTGTGTGTGTGTGTGTGTGTGTGTGTGTGTGTGGAGGGGTGGATGGGGGGTAGATTTGGATGTGTTATGTCTACAGACTCAATGTTTACACCACTAACACTTTGCTCACCATTCTATATCCCATCCTCTGTCATCTGTGTAAAACCTGTGACCACCTTGTGTGTGCCTGTGTATGTGTTACAGGTATAGAGGGTGTGGTCAGTGCCTACCAGCAGTGTCTGCCACAGGTGAAGCTTTATGGTCCCACCAACTTCTCCCCCATCATTAACCATGTAGCCTGTTTTGGTAGGCAGGCCATCCAGCAGGAAACTGCCTCTGTGAGTATCTGGCAAGCTGAAGCATGTGGTCATTGTAGAGCTCTGTTTTGCATCTAAAGGGTGATTCTGGTTATTCAACATAGGCCTTATCGATCATGACTGTATGGCTGTATTCAGAAATTCAGCTTCAGTCCTCAAGGTGCACTGCTCTTGTGTACATACTCACATGCCCAATGCACATTCCAGCAGTTTAATCTGACAAACAATTAATGATGGCCAAAACTTGGAACCTAAGAGTAAAATTGAAAGTTATTTGAATATGCTTGAGACACTTTTTCATAAAACATTTTTGGCTAAATGTTGTGCTGAGAATATATCTTTTCCAATACCTAAGCTGTCATGTATTGGCGTTTTACCTTTCTCCTTTTCCTGCGCCACTTGTCCTCTATCCATCTATTCCCCTGTTCAACCCTCTTCCACCTTGTCTATTCTTCTCCATTCTTCTTCCCATTTTTCCCTTCTCTCTTTGCAGCAATACTTTGTCCTGCTCATCATCACTGACGGAGTGATCACTGACATGGATGCGACACGAGACGCCATCGTCAACGCCTCCCGTCTGCCCATGTCCATCATCATTGTTGGGGTCGGGGGAGCAGACTTTACCGCAATGGAGTTCCTGGATGGAGACGATGGACTTCTGCGCTCAGCTACAGGCGTGGCCGCCATGCGAGACATTGTTCAGTTTGTGCCTTTCAGACAGTTCCAAAATGTAAGCAGCAGCATGAACCGGTCCTTTAGTGCGTTTTAGACATCTTGGCGCTTTACTAAAACTCCCTTTCGTGTGGCTTATTTGTCAAGTAACTTTCATTTGAATGTGTGCACATTTCATTTCAGGCCGGCACTGTTGCCCTCGCCCAAAGCGTATTGGCAGAGTTGCCTGACCAAGTGGCCTCCTTCTTCAATTTATTTGAGCTGAAGCCCCCCAACGAATCTGTTCCATCCTAGAAATGTAGGAGCACCCTGATTTACTCAGCTACAGCCATCCCCCAGCTTGTTTCTTGCGTCCACTGCATCTCTGCATGACTTTGAGTAGACACATAGCAGAGTAAAGCCTGATTTATGCTCGATACGATGTCCGCGGTGCAAACGGCAGAATGAAGTAATTACGGCCTGAATGGTGCTGAACTGTGGTTAAAACAGCTTCATAACCATGCTATGCACTCCACAATTTCTGTAATAACATGTCATGGTGCCATGGAGGCTGTATTGGATTAGCAGATGATGATCGGTTGAAGCGACTGCCAGGAAAGGGCAGGAATTTTCTGATATGTCACTTCCTTGATAAACAAACATGACACCGTTTTGAAGGAAAATGCACTCTGTTCATTCAAGCCGTTTCAACCCCAAGAACCATGACTAGCCAGCTGTTGGCTGACATCGTGCCGTGAGCACCGTGAACGCAAAATGGCGCATAAGTCAACCTTAATGCATAGCAGTGCTCCTCTAACTTGCCTTTGTTTTGTCTGTCCCCATGTCGTGACTACTTACTGAGCAGCTTAAAACAAAGAGTTTTTATGTTGGCATCATGTCTGTCTGTGTATATATACATTCTTTTTAACACAAAGACTAAAGAATAAGACACATATCTGTCAAGATTGCTGTTCACCCTCTAACAAAAAATTGTCTGCTTTTTTGAATGAGTGATCAATGATCATCATTGGTTTGTTGTATATTTGTCTGCTGTAGACAAGTAATAACCTTGTTTTCCCACAAGGTGCCAGCTGTTCACGTGATTAGAAATCAGAAAACAAAGCAAAAAAAAAAAAAAAAAATCAAAGCTGTGTAATAATCCTAGATAGCTGCCTCTCACCTCTGCACCCTCCTGCATAACTCCATAACTCTAATGTTATGTGATTGTTACAGTTTCCCCAGCCACCTATTTTTACATTCTGTCATTTTGGCTTATTGTGAAGCCTTATTTAGTGCCTGTCTCTCTGTTCCTGCTGTTTTCAGGCTTCTCAAGAAGCTCTGGCTCAGAATGTGCTGGCCGAGGTGCCTGGTCAGGTGGCAGGCTTCTTCAACACCACAAAGCTGAGGCCACCTAACGCCAACACCGATGTTGCGGACTGAGTGCCCCTCAGTGCTCGTATCCTGAACACAATGAAAAGGAACAAAAGAAACCAAGTCTAAACACATGGACAATCACCCCCTCTGGACTGTGGGAGGCAATCCCACTGTTAGCTCTGGGATTAGCCATCCTTTTCACCAGACACTGTTATCCTCAACCCAAGCCAACCAAGCAAAATCACCAAGCAACTTCACAGAAAACATCCCATGCCCATTCGCTGACATGCTTCATCTCATCTGTCAATCAGCTCTTCACATTTTGGTGATAAAGTATCACACCCAAAAATCTATTCACTGCAGAAAGTCGGACTGTAAATAGTCTCCCTATTGAACTACAGAATTTGAGCTAATATTATGTTTAATTCAAACAACTGCATTTTCCCATGACAATGACCACCTATGATGGTACAATATAACAACTAAGAGACATTATTAGCATGTGCATGCCCCAGCATTTATTAACAAACATTTAACTCCATTATTTCATGTGATATTATTGCCTTCAGTGCCAGTTTTGTGAAGAATGGCAACAATTTCCTCTTGCGTTACACTGCACTGCATGAGAACTGATTCATGTTAACCACACATTTGTCAACAGTATCTTAAGACTGGAACAAGTGCATTAGACTTCAATAATGTTTACAGATAACCAACTACTTACAGTAGTGTACAGGTAAATCCTTTTGATGCCTTATTTTGATTTTATAGATTTTACTCGTAAACTTTTGTGCATTCAGTTATCCTTTCATTGCTGTTTTGTACTTGTGCCATAAATCTTTATTTTTTAACCAGATTTATATACTTTATTTGTGATTTTAATACTTCTTGGTGTTTACACATCTGATCATTAAATAACATCTAAAGTTGCTAGTGAATCTTTAGTAGCTCTATACATTATCAGTGCAGAGCTTTGCATGGTACAGCTACATAATTATATAGCCTAGATTATAACTTTAATCTAGCTCTGGGTTAACAAAGAAAGTAGTGTTGCTTCCCAAAGGGAATAATAATTGCCAAGAACTTTAGAGACTGTTGAGCACATGGTCTAATATGTTTCACAGTAGTGTATAACTGATATCAGTTGTTAAAATTAGTTATTTGTACAAATAAAGTTTTTATTGATGTGCCAAAATATACTCAGTCTCTTCAAATTTAATCATGTTAGAGTTTAATAACAGTAATTAAAGAAATAATGTTAAGATTTTGAAAACGTCAGCCCATTAATGTAAAGGCCAGTTTCAACTTTGTCCTGGATGATTCTGGAGGATAGACCAGACTTAATCTATACCTCTGTGGAAAGCCTTTATGGGGTTGTTTTCTTTTTCTGTTTTGCTTCTGCCATGTCTCTGTCCTTTTTTCCCTTGTGAAATTAAAGACATTTTTTTTATTATTATTATTTTAACATGAATCCACTCACAAATAAACAGGTCAACTAATTGATGCCATGTGTTATCAATTGTGTTGGGATGTGTGTTTTACTACACTGTGGCAGATCATTCACTACTTTTTGGGGAAACAGTGCAACAGAATTGCAGAGATTGCTACAGCAAAAGCTACAGCAAACTTATACACATTGAAGAAAGCTGAGAGGTAAGGAATGAAATTACAGGGAAAAAAGTTTCAACATTTTAATGTATATCTTCTTATGGAATATGAGCATAGTTATGAATGCCCATGAAGATTCAAAAAAGACAACTCAAGCGCTGATGATGTCTTTACAAATGTGTTTAAAAATAGCAAATAAATTATCACTGTTTAAAAGATGTTTTTTTTTTCATTAGTAATCGCACTTGGGGACTGGACACACAACTATGGTGCAACACCGGTACATTTGTAACTTAAACGAGCGCACCTCGCTCTCAGTATTGACTCCGCCCCTCCCAGCACAGCCTCGTAAAAGTCTGACTTTACACTGGGGGGGCAGCAGCCTCAGCTGGATTTATTTCATTTAGCTGGCTGCTAAGCTAAATAGAAGGAGTGTCCTTCACCAGTGTTATTCGGACTGTCTGTGGTAAGTCAAAGCTTTATTTTAATTTATCTGCTGAAGTTGTCGTAGTTTGTTTTTCCTCACTTTCTTCCACTTGGCTTGTTAGCTGTGTAGCTAACGTCAGATTAGCGTAGCTCCAACCCTGCCCACCCACCAAACTTCACATTATTACCCAACGTCTCACAGTTTCCATTACACTGAATGGGATACCTGATGTTACTGACTGTAAGCATGGACATGTTGTTGCTCATTCAGTAATGTAGTGCCAGACTCGATACAGGGCGCTGTTTTTACATGTTTTAGCTGGTTATTCAGCGGGCGAGCTGGCCTATTTTCAAATTAACTTAGCTTCCTCACTTCCTGTCACAGTCCAGTCAGTCAGAGGGTCCACTGCTCAAAGCCTCTTAAGAAAAACGCCTGTCGGCGGTAATACTGTTTGCACAGAGGTGGGAACAAAAACGTCGTAAGGGTGGCATCTATTGAAACGAGGAACGTTTTTTTTTTTTCGAAATGTCTTTGCACAACATAAATTAGCCAATTTAGAGACGCTCAGGGCGTATGGCAGGTCACCATGTTCAGGCTTGGAAGAAAAAAACAGATTCAGCAAACAACAAAAACAATGAGTCTTGTATCAAAACGTGGCTGTAGCTGGCTGTAGTAACTTAAACGCATTTTACCCACTTTTTATTTGCGTAAAAAAGTTTACCCACGTTTTTAGACTAACATAATTCTTAGTTACCCAGTTGTTAATAGGGCTGCACAACATGGACAAAATTTTATACCTCAATGTTTCCCCAGTATCTCGAAAGCGATACGATATACCATATGACTATGGGTTCATACTTATTTAAAAATTTTAAGTGTAGCAACAGTGAAAATGAAGCATTCTTTCAAAAAAAAAAAAAAAAAAAAAGGTTAATAATAATAATGATACGATTATGGACATAGAAAATGCTGTCTTGCATTAAAATTAAGAAAATAATAATAATAATAATAATAAAATCAAACATTTTGTTGCAACCTCTGCTTCTGCACAGTGCTTCAACAGTACAGTATTGTAAATGTAACAACATTGAAAATTGAGCATTCTTCAAAACCAGCATAATAATACCAACTGGATGATGAAAATGCATTTCCTTAACAAAATTTTGATCAGAGCAGACAATCGCTGTCTTAAGATGACCCTCACCATACGTTTTATATCCATACTGTTGCCTTTTGAGATATTAATATCATACATGTTAATGTTTAGATAACAGTATGATAACAATATATTGTTCAGCCTTAGATGATAAGTGGACTATGATAGCTGTGATAGCTTTTTAATGTTGCTATGGTTCCACTTTCCGTAACAGATAAGTATTCTATTCACCCTGACCACAGTATAAATAGAAACAGAGAAGTAAAAAACCACGAACAAATACTTTTCTGAAAGTGAAATTGGTTGTGGTTCATACAAGTAAGGTGATAGTTACATTTATGATGAGTGGTTGCAGTAATCCTAGCTTATTCCCTGCCAAAACATCACGTATTGGAAGGAGATCTACTATCTTCTCCTCTCCTCTTCTCATTGACCTCAGCTCAGCTTTTGATAAGAGGACCATATTGTCTTGATTAACCGTCTGAAGAATCATGCAGGCATCGGTGATGTGGCACTGGACTGGTTCATTTCTTATCTGTCAAGTAGATCTCTCTCAGTGATGCTTGGAGATGCTTCCTGTTCCTGTACTCCTCTCTGTTGTGGAGTCCCCCAGGGGTCCATTCTGGATCCTCCCTTATTCATGATTTACATGCTACCCATTGGGCAAATTCTGCGTAGCTGTGATATCAGTTTCCACTGCTACACGGATGACACCCAGTTATATGATCTGCTAAAACCTGACACTACTCTTATTTCATGTATTATGTCCTGTCGTAAAGTGATCAAAAATTGGATGCTCAAAAATTTTCAGCAGTTAAATGATTCCACATCAGAGGTTATTATTATCATCCCTCTGTCCCAGCCCCAGTACTAGGGTCAACAATTTCTCTTCTAGTCTGGGTGCCTTTTCTAGTAATGTCCATAAAGAGGCCCACAACCAAAGTGGGCAAACAAAGAGTGATTTTTGACTCAGAGCTGCCTTTTGATGCTCAAGTGACCAGAGTTCTGCAGTTTTGCTTTGCCCAACTGAGACAGCTAACTTAAGATGAGGTAATTTCCTTTCTCCTGCAGATTTAGAAAAGGTCATCCATGCTTTTATTACTTTCAGACTTGACTACTGTAATGCACTCTGTTCTGGTATCAGTAAGAGAAATATTCAGAGGATTGCAATTGGTACATAACGCTGCTACCAGGCTTATAATGGTTACTAAGAGAGGCGCCCCCATTACACCTATCCTTGCTTTTATCATTTGGCATTTCTTAACTGATGCTGGCTGCTTCTTAAATTATTTTATCGTGTTTTTATCTCCTATTGGATTTTATTACATGTTATTCATTACATTGTTAACTCCTGTTAAAGTGCTCTATAAATGAAGTTGTTATACAGTAATTATTATTATTATTAGTAGGAGTAGTAGAAGTAGTGTTAACTTGTATCGTCTTGTCTAAGTTCAAGTCAGTGGCTAACCCTGCTTCAGTGTTTGTCTCCCCCTGCCTTGTTGCTACAGTCTCTGTGTTGTCAGTCAGCCATGGCTGCCCAGTGTGTGACCAAGGTGGAGCTGACCGTGTCCTGTGAGAACCTCCTGGACAAAGACATCGGCTCCAAGTCCGACCCTCTGTGTGTCCTGCTGATGAACAGCTCTGAGTCCAAGTGGTATGAGGTCAGTGGGACGTCTGCATCTGGATTCATATGATCCCTGGATCTAATTATGATTCTTATGTAACAGCCAGAGCTCAATTACAGATCAATTTACGGCCATTATAGTAGGCTAATCTTGTCATTGGGATCTTGATGCATCACATGCGGTGCAATTGTCATTAACATCCAAGTCATGACTCAGCTAACATATTGAAATTTTGATTTGTAATTATTTTATTATAAGCAAAAGTACCTTACAAGCTTTCACCAACAAGTAGTTTGTGCTGTTAGGAGTGCTGATGGCAAAGCTCACACTTTTGTATTTTTGGGCTTAGAACTGCACCACTAAGATTTGACTTTGATTTTATATTTGAGTATACATACATACTAGGTTGTAAATCTAGCCTTTGGACCAGCAAATAGCAGCCTCTTGTTTTGCATGAAGTTAAACATGAATCCATCAGTGTCATACCATAAAGCTAAACTAAAACACACCCGCTCTGAGAAATATACAGCTTGGCTGTTTGCAATCATACATTTTTCTGGGTGTGGCAGGTATGTCTCTGTTGTTCCTGTCAGAGGAAATATCTCAGCATTGTTAATTGTTAACCCCTTAATAGAAAATTCACCATCATGTGAATCAGCAGTGTGTTGTATTCCTCCTGATCAGTACATGTATTGTATGGAAAAATTATATAAATCTCATTTGAAAGTTAACCATAATGAGAAGTTACTGCTCAGACCCATGGCCCTGATGAAATGTGTGTAAAGGAACTACTACAAAAAACACCAATCTTTCTCAACAGCTGGCACGAACAGAGAAAGTCCAGAATTGCCTCAACCCAAAGTTTGCCAAGAAGTTTGTTATCGACTATTACTTTGAGATCGTGCAGAAACTGAAGTTTGGGATTTATGACATTGACAATAAGACCATTGACCTGAGTGATGATGACTTCCTGGGAGAACTGGAGTGCACCTTGGGCCAGGTGAGGTTCATCTCTCCTGTTCTTTGTGAATGTGACTGTTCTCAACCTTTGTTCAGCTTGTCTAAAAGATAAAAATATCTCTTGGTTTTCATGTCTCACTTGGCCTTACCTATTTTATGTCTGTGAGTGAGTAAAGGACATAATGTAGCTCATAAAGCCCTTGACAAATAACATCACTTGCTAGAATCTCAATCAGGATCACAGTAACTTTAGTTCTTTAAATTATGGTTTTGCATTTTCTGTAGTTTAAAATTCCAGCCCCAACAGCGGTAAGCCACATAGTGCTGGTATAACAAGACACCACTGTCACTCATGTTGCAGATGAAGTATTAACATCCTTGACAAACAATTTCTGTTTACATTCTCTTGTCAAGTGTAATCTGAGCCAACTTGTTCATTCAGTCGTCCCGCGGGCTAGAAGAACTGCTGTGTCTTTTCCACTGTACTGAAAGTTGGTTTCTATTAAGTTCCTGTATACAACTTTGGCTGGTAGGTTGTATCCAGTAAAAAACTGACCAGACCGCTGGTCTTAAAGAACAAGACGCCTGCAGGAAAAGGGACCATCACAGTGAGTAGAAATAAGAGAAATAAAGTAGAACGAAAACAATACACCATTCAATTGGCCAGTGTCCTGTTATATTTATTTTTATCTTCCCAATAGATTACTGCTGAAGAAATAAAAGACAACAGAGTAGTGAATTTCGAAGTGGAAGCGAGGAAACTGGACAACAAGGTATGGGCGGGTCAGCTTGAAATATTAAGCGCTGTCATTTCATACCCAAAGATTAAGGTTTGTAATTTGTTGGTGTGTTTCTTCATTCATTTGTAGGATTTCTTTGGGAAGTCTGACCCTTACTTGGAATTCTACAAACAGACACAGACTGGATGGCAGCTGGCCCACAGGACAGAGGTATAGAAACTCATACAGTGTGACCAGTTGCTCTATAGTTAATGTGGAAAGAAAGCTACAAGAGTTCAAACATTACTGGCCTCTGTACAGTGTGCCTGCAGTTAATTAACAGCCCGAACCACTTAACTCTTATGATAGAACTATGGAGAAGTAACGCCCCCTCCCAGTCATTTTACACAGATCCTCTTGTTTCTATGAAAGGGGAACAATGATGTTAGAAGCTTGTTCTTTTTAATGGTCATTTAGTTCTTCAGCCCTGCATTCAAGGCCCCTGCTCATAATTGTCTGTGCCTAAACAAGAAGAGATGGCCCGGTTGTGCTATACCACAGCCTCTGCATTATACTCTGCTAATAGCACTTATCAACTGAGTTCAGTGACAATCTGTCTGGGTTTGTCATTTTTTTCACCACCGGAAAAGCCACTGATGTTTGTTGGAAAAAGTGGACAGCCTAATAGCCCTACACAAACAGAGATACTGTAATCCTCCTCCTTTGCCCCATCAAATGACTGTACAGTATTATCCAGTGTTATTATACAGATTTAGCCAAGTGTGAACAGGGCCCCTTAGCCCAGTTTGATCTGGCATTCTCTTCCCGTGATCAAATTAGGAACATTGCAGTCCTAATGTTGTTATTGTGAAAGAGAACCTGGGTGAACATGCGGTCTCAGGTTTTACCACACGTGACACTGTCTGTCAGAGCTTTAAACCATCAACCACAAAGAATTTCCATTCTTTTTTTATTTATTGCTTTTTTGCATGATTTTGAGTGAGATACAAAAGTTCAGTGTGTTGATATATATATATCAAATTTGGGCATAAATGGTTTAATGGTCTCCATCTTAAACCCATGCAGACTGCATACGAAAATGATCTGTAGTCGTGAAACTAGCCATGCTTTGTTTACTAGTCAACACTTGTGTTAACCAGGGAGCTAGCTGGCAATTAGCCAGCTGTATTATGCTGCTTTGAATGAAACTTCTTACAAAGCGCACATGCACTGATATGTATTACATAAATGCCATGATACACTTGTGGATGTTCTTTATTGTGGGTATTGGATGCTGACTCTTACATCCATAATGACAGCAGTGGAGGTCTTTTTGGGTATTACTGCTAGAGTACAGCAGGAATGCATGGGATGTAGCCTGTGTGACAACACAACGCTAAGTGTATACTTGGTGTAGATGACAACATGGTCTGAGCTTGCTTACATGTAAATTGTACAAGAGATTGTGGAGGTGAATGGGGGTGTGTGTGTGTGTGTATGAGTAAGCAGGTTGTTTAAGTAGTTTCTGTTCAGTTTGTTGGATAAAAGATGGCTGAGTACAAGTTGCTGTCTGTTTCACTGCATAAACTACTCTATCAGATCAAGAGTATCAGAGCATAGCATCACAATGAATTGCTAGGAAGAGGGTGAGAAGTTTCACAAAGCCAGTCAGTGGTCAGTCCTTGTAATGAGGAATGGGGGGCACTTAAAAGCTGACACACAATTTTAACAATTAAGAATTTGGAGAAGTTAAATCTGACCTTATTCTCGGTGGATTTTTGCCTGTATGTATAATTTACTGTCATTTGTGTCTTCAGGTGGTGAAGAACAACCTGAACCCAACATGGAGACCATTCCGAATCCCTCTGCAGTCCCTCTGTGGAGGAGACATGGAGAAGCCTGTGAAGGTACCCCAAACAACTGTTTATCACTCACAACCACACATGTATTGCTGTTTTTGCATGCTAGTGGCATATTCTAATACACTCCTTTGAACCTTTCCTAGAGATGGAAGGAAATTGTTTTCAGAGCAAAATTATCTGGATCTCTGTACGACAGAGGAACTGATTGTAGTGTATTCAGCACTTGCTTGATGGTCATTTTTTTCAACTTCTAAAGCAAGCATGTCAGGAAGGGAGCTGTGTCCAGTGTTGAAGGACAAGTGAGTTACCCAGTGCGGTCAAAGTGTTTCTGTGTCCAACTTACCATCACTGAATGGGTGAAGTGTGTGAAGAAAGTAGGTGGGATTTAGAGGACACTTGCATCCTCAGCAGGGTGTGTCTCTTGAGATTGTCTTCATCTGACTGACTCGATCTTCTCATCGACCTTCCACTATCTGTCTGAGTCTAGATTTATTCTTGTTTACTGAATCTTTTTAATGCAAGCCACTGTCCACCCTTGTGTTGCAAAGGGTTCATTTTGGATGTTTTCATTGCATGTGCTTGTGTTCTTTGTTTTCTGCACCTCAGTTCTTTACTCACTTGACAAGAGTTTTTGGTCTAACTGAATGATTTTTAGTTTTTTTGCTTGTGTGGTCTTTTTTCATAGCACTCATTGCAACAATGTTTTTGACTTTTTCCAGGTTGATTGTTTTGACTATGACAACGATGGCTCTCATGATCTCATTGGAACCTTTGAGACCACAGTGACACGCCTGCAGGAAGCCTCACGAACCTCTCCGGTGCGTGTTTATGTGTGATCTCGACTCATTGCAAGCTGCATAAGATAAAAGCAAAATCTAAATGTCAAACCAAATGTTTGTCATCGTACTCATGTTGCTTTGTCACTGACACCCATGCTGTCACCTTCTTTCCTCAGGCAGAGTTTGAATGCATCAACAGTAAAAAGAAACAGAAGAAGAAAGGCTATAAAAACTCTGGTGTCGTGAGTGTGAAGCTGTGCCAGGTATAGTACTCATATTGAAGGTGTTTTTATGTGCATCACTCCTCCAACACTTGCAATCATAACTGACTGTGTAGCAGTATACAGCTGAGATTACATATCCTTCAGTATCATGCCATTAAAAGGATGTTTACCCTTTCAGGTGGTGAAGGAGTATAGCTTCCTGGATTACATCATGGGGGGCTGTCAGCTAAACTTCACTGTGAGTTCTGGATTCTTGTGAAGTCTAAAAAAAAAAAAAAATTGAAAGCTGAATTTGAGGCAGTAAAAAGTTCAACCACAGTAATTTTTACACCTTATTATACAATGTTGGTTTTGCTTTATTTTGACATAATGAGAGAATTCAGATTTTCTCTTGTACATCTTGTGGTATCTAGTCAAGGCAGACGTCCCATTCTCACATTTTTTGGCAAAAGATATGAATAGGACCAACATGTCCACTTTAACATTAACAAAATGTGCATTTTATATTACTACATGTTTATTTTCCTCGTGCCCTTCACAGCTTTTTGTTTGGTCTTACACAGTCCTGTGACAACTTTAGATACCCTGTTTTATTTCCATTACGCCATCACTTCTACACATAACCTACATGTCTGCCCCCACCTCACCTCCCATGGCTTGGCAGGTGGCTGTTGACTTCACAGGCTCCAACGGGGATCCCAGGTCTCCTCAGTCTCTACACTACATCAGTCCTCAGGGTGTCAACGAATACCTCACTGCTATCTGGTCTGTGGGCAACGTCATCCAGGACTATGACAGGTATCCATGTCATGTTAGCATCTGGGATTTTTGCACTGTTTGTACCATATGACAGACAGAGCCACAGGTCCATAGGCTTCTGTGTCAGTTTAAGTCATTTCCATTTGATTATTTATTATCATGTCGGTTACCTCTTGACTTGAATGGTAAGGATCCATCACTCAGCTGTTACACTTCAGCTTAAGGCAAGAATATTAGTTTACGAAACAGTTTGTATTTGAATGACATTACAGTCGGTCACTCATGTCCTTTCTGTCCTCTGTCTCTCCCTGTGAAGTGACAAGATGTTCCCTGCCTTTGGCTTTGGAGCTCAGATTCCTCCCACATGGCAGGTAAACATGGAAGCTCACATTTAAATATCAGGCTGAAATACATGCAAATGAAAAGGTTACTGTTTTGCCTGCTGATAAGATTAGTGTGATGTAGTTACAGTTGGAAAAAAAAAAAACGCTTATGTTATTGTTTCACTTATGTCGATTATAGGTTTCCCATGAGTTTCCGCTCAATTTCAACCCAGCAAATCCATTCTGTGCAGGTACGTTTATAAACCAGTGAAGTAAAATGTAAAAAAACAAAACAAAAAAAGGTTGGCTAGAGTCCCAGAAATTCTCTAAATTTGTTGCTTATTGTAGGTTTATCCTCAGCTTGCACATGTGTGTTGGATCTATGTGTAATCTCTGCTGCTCTGCTCTGTGTGTTTAGGTATTGAGGGCGTGGTGGAGGCCTACAGGGTGTGTCTGCCTCAAGTCAAACTCTACGGCCCAACCAACTTCTCGCCTATCATCAACCATGTAGCCTGTTTCGCTAAGCAAGCCCTCCAGCAGACCACTGCATCTGTGAGTAGTGCTGACTTTGAAACAACTCTTGAACAACTCTTCAGCAAAGACAATAGATGGTTGTGTCTGGTGGCTAGTTAAAACTGCCTCTGATCGTCAACATTGACAAAAACCGCAAAACACATTCTGTCTCCACCTTCTGTCTCCATCTTTGCTAACTTCCTCATTGCTGTGGTGTGTATGCACTGCACTTCTCAGAGCAGTGCATCACCTGTCAGTCATCAGTCAGTAATGGGAACCAGCAAAATCAACATATTTATTGTGTTTTATTGCAGCTTTAACAAGGGATAAAGAATTATCAGATATGAAAAATTACATTAAATGTTGCAAATGACCTGTATTTGCTTTGACACATAAATGGGACTTTATACAGGAAATCATTTTATATGCAGTTCATGATAGCTGATTGCCAGTTTTAATAGTCATCTTGTTGCTGTTCTCCCAAAGCAATACTATGTCCTGCTCATCATCACTGACGGAGTGATCACAGACATGGATGACACACGCAATGCCATCGTCAACGCCTCCCGCCTGCCCATGTCCATCATCATTGTTGGGGTCGGGGGAGCAGACTTCTCCGCAATGGAGTTCCTGGATGGAGACGATGGACGTCTGCGCTCCCAGACAGGCGAAGCCGCCATGCGAGACATTGTTCAGTTTGTGCCTTTCAGACAGTTCCAAAATGTAAGCAACTATGGAAACATGAGCCTCAATGAACTCGATGAGCTGACGGGCTTGATGAGGGGTGTTTATAAGTAAAAAGTGTTTGCTATGATTTCAGCAATTTTTTTTTCTCATTAGCATACTCAATGCAACAGTGATTGCATGCTTTTCACGCTTTTCTCTAATCCTTTCAGCGTAGCCTCCAACACTTTGATTCAGTGGGTTTTATTATTTAGAAAGCCAAAGTGTAGCACATTTTTGTCACCATATGCTGCCAGTTTGTCTGTCCCAGCCAAGAGATCCCCCTGCACCTGGTGCTCATCTAGCTTGTCTCTGTGCCTTGTGTATCCATCTCTTTTCAGGCACCAAGCCAGGCTCTAGCCCAAAGTGTATTGGCCGAGTTACCTCAGCAAGTGGCCTCCTTCTTCAGTTTATTCAAACTGAAGCCTCCCCGTGAGCCCAGTCCTTCTTAGGGGTACCCTAAATATTTCAGTCATAAACCCCAACTCCACCCCTAGTGTTTGCTTAGCCAGTGGTGGAAAGAGTACCAGAATTTGCTACTCAAGTAGAACTATTGTTACTTTGTTGATATTTACTTTAAAGTAGAAGTTCAACTGCGAAAATCTGCTTAAGTAAAAAACACTTACAGTACTCAATTACCTTTTAGAAACAATAAGCCAGATTCCCCCCTCATTGCTGCATACTGACTGTTCACCTTGAAAGGCTCTACAGCTACTCAATTTATAATTGTCCAACTTCTGATTTTTATAAAGCAGACAAAATGTGTACTCTGTAATGGATGTGATTTAAACTGCAGCCAAGTATAAAACGAGTACACAAAAGAGCTACTCAGTTAAGTAGGGTTAGTAACATGAGTAAATGTAGTGCGTTTCTTCCACCTCTGTGCTTAGCCTCAATGAATATTACCTCAGGGAGTCACTGCATGAATGACTGCATGTAGTGCTTGCTGTCCTGCTTTATTAGACTTTTTAGGCCTCCTTTCATATTTTGCTAGTGTCTTGATAAGGCTTGTCATTAGTGCTGTGTGAGAAAGCAGTGCAGCAAATTCTGGTGTACTGTCTGTATGACACTCAGCAGTAATGACAGCAAATCATCTTTCTCTTGTATTAAAGTATTTTGCTCACCTTCAGTACTTGACTTAATTTCCAGTCAGATGGCTATGTGCAAGTTATTTTTCAGTATCAGAAAAAAACAACAACACAAAAGCCTCTATTTTTTCAGTATTTATTGTATCCGCCTTTTGCCTATATTCCAGCCTCCATTCTGTAGAGATTTGCTTGAGTTTTTCAAAGAAAGAGCCTTTCATTACTTTGGTTGCACACATACTGCCTAATGAACCAGTGAAAGAGGCAAAGTGGCAGTAGGGTGCACAAAAGGATACAGTGGCCAAATTGAGCACTGGTGGATTGGATGTTGTACTTAGTGTTGGAGGCTTTTGTGTATTTCTTCTATTAAATATGTTTCCTGCATTTTTTTGGACACTGGAAAAAATAACTTAGCACTTGATTGCTATTTTCACTGTAAATTAATTCAAAAACCTGGTCTGGCTTTTGCACAGTAGTGCACAGACTTTTGCCTCTTCCCATTTTTCAGCCATTTCCCCCTCAATCTGCCCTGATCAGTAATGACACTAAGCTGATTCTTCTCCTAATCTTTTTCTACTCATTATTTCACACTTGAATTTTTCCCTCCCTCACCCGCTTTTTTTTTTATCTCCTCTGTTCTTTAGGCTCCTCGAGAAGCACTGGCCCAGAGTGTGTTGGCAGAGGTTCCCAGTCAGGTGGTGGAGTTTTTCAATACCATGAAGCTGGGCCCAACCCGCACTGACCCTGCACCAAACCCAGCAGGGACTGCATAACACGACAGGGAACACACCACAGATAAAAGCCTGCTCTTGCTGATAAGGGGCCCACACTCCAAAGAATAGGGGCCCCTCCCCAGGACAGGAACCTTTTGCACTGCTTCAGCTTATTATCCAAGAAGCCATCCTCCTGCTCCTCTACTCTTCCCCATGTCATCTCAGTCCTCTCCTCTCCTGTCTCCTCTGTAAATAATGCCCATATGTTCTACATAGCTTTAAGAACCGACCCCAGTGTGAGGCTCCAACCATGTGAACCACATTCCTGCTTCTTCTGAATTCCACAAAGTTGACCAGTTGTGGTGTGCCATGTCAGAACAAATATCAATATATTTGTGTTTGTTTTTCTTCATATCAAGATGGCAATGCCTTATATTTTGAGCTGAAGAGTAATAGTTTGTTATAACAAGGGAAACATTATTATTTTTTTAAGTTGACCTATTGCATGGCAAATAACTAGCAATCACATTAATAACTGCATACTAACCTCACATATTGAAGTTGCCTGCATGCTGTTTATGTCCTCAGAGAACTATTTACAGTAGTGTTAGCATGATGATGTACATGTACCTACATGTAGCCAAATAGCTTCATAGTTGCTGCTGAACTACTAGTGCCACACAAGTGTATTATTGATCCAGCCGGTGTGACAACCTCTTACAACTTTATGAACTATAAAGACTTGAGTATTGAGTCAGTTTACACATAATGAAATGCCAAGCTTCTTTATGTAGATTGCAGCCAAATATTCCTCAGAGCAAGCCATATCTAAACAAAATTGTAATTGTAAATGTTTAAATGTTTGAAATGGAAAATAGCTACTTGTCAACAAATGGTTTCATCATAGAATTCATTGTATATCAGCCTCATCTCTCATGTTTGTTATTGCTCCATGATCTACCACTGTTGAGATTAGTATGTCACGTTTGTCAGTATTAATCATGCTGTTACTGTAAAATATAAATACAGTACCGTATGTTGACAGTTTGACTGGATTATCTGCTTCTGTGCATTGATGTTTTGTATGGATATCCACTATTCAACACCTGTGGCAGATCTATGCTATGCTGACTGTTCACTGTTCTTCACAGCTTAAAATCAGGCCTTGTGCCATAATCCTGTTGAAAATATTTCATGCTTGTTACCTGTTAAGGACAGATTGCAAATAAAATAATTTCTTACTCAGTGCAATTAAATTTGAAGTTATTTTTCTCTGTAAGTAGTTCAAGGAAATGCATTCACATTTGAGTTACACCCTGCAGTGTGGGAGGTGCTGTTTGCTGAGTTTCTGCCCACATAATTCAAATGTATAGCTTTGTATATTGAGCTGTACAAGCATGGCGGCAGCAAAGGTTGTCTGCCCATATTTCAGAATATTTTCAGTCACATCTGAGCAATTTTTAGCATTTCCAGACATCTGCTGCCACCTTGTGGACAGTTAAAAGGACTGCATTTTGTGAAATCTGGACAAAGCAGCCACACCTCAGTGAATGAGCTGTTTAACACACACTAAAACCACCCGCCAGAAATGACCACAACCCAACACTTTGAAATCTTTATTGCAAAAGATAACAAAGAAGTAGCTTACTGACTGTCATACAGTATCATACAGTGTGATAAAGGTTGTAACATTACATCACTATTGGACTGGTTGCCATTCATCTCAGCCTAATGACCTGTGATCAGGCACTTGAAGATTTTCTAAAAAAAAAAATAGGCTGTACATTCCATGGAGTTATAAATAATATCACATTTTACTGTAAACAGTAAAATTAAAATTAAAAGTGACCAAAACTGCTTTGACTACTCCTTGACAGTGATCAATACAAATCATTTCTCCTTCACTGTGTAGATACAGTAGATGCTCTTAGTGGCTACAGAGCTACTGAGAATCACATCAGCCATTTAGCACGACTAAAAAAACATTCTGAAATTCGTTCTTATAGCAGCTTCAGTGTAAGTAAACTAACACTTCCTCCTCCCTCGACAGCAGAGGCTAGAAAATCCCTAACAAACACGCCTGATGGGTGACTTCGTTCTAGGTCCAGTCTGGCCAGCTCTTGACTAGCTACACTGTACACCAGGCAGAGAGGAGAGGGTTTTATTGTGATGCACACAGATTACATGCGGTGGATGCAGTCATGGTCCATGAACTGCTTGAGGTTGGACAGGTTGTCCCACCACTTGAAGAGGAAGGTTTCAGCGATGAGGCTGAACCAGGGAGTGATCTCCAGCTCCTTGCGTTTGGCCTTCTCCAGCATCTCCTTCAGCTGCTCCTTGGTCACATAACAGTGGCTTTTGATCTCATTGGGGTCAGGGTTCACCTCCACGTCCTGCAGAATTATAAATTAAATGAAAATTAGAAAACGTTTAACACCTCTAACCTTGATATTCAGACTGATATGAAATCAGTCAGTCATCAGTGAGCTGCTTTTCTCCAAGCTTAGCTGGTCTGCCACTAAATGTGTAATATATTTTTTAAAAAGAAAGAAAAAAAGCTACCTCTGTTCTCACTGTGAATTATGGAGCAAGAATGTAAGATAAGGCATAAGTCTGTGATGCAATTATGTACTCTGTTAAAACATGAGGATAATGTCATGTAGGAGTGTAAAAGTTTGATTTGTATCTTGGTTTTTAGGCCACACCTCAGCTAGTATCAGGGTTTGACTTGAAAAACTGTTTGACTAACAACTGAAGTTCTTTCTTTTTAATGTAAGTGTATAAAAAATGGCCTTTGTATGCAGCTCATGGAAAACAAAGTTATCAGGTCTAATATTATTAAGCAAAAGCAGTGTTGAATATTCTACTTTATAGCTGTGTTTGCTGTAATTTGGGATTGTGCTGGCTAAAAAATAAATAAATAAAAAAAACAACAACTGAGGAGGTGGATTAGGATCACATGTATTTCTGAGATAAACCTCACAATTCTGAGAAAAGGTCTGAATGCTGACAAATTGATGACCTTTTTTCCTCATAATTCTGAGATTATTTTCTAAATTTTTATTTTCAAGTGACACTAAGCCTTTTCTGTAAATGTGCAACAACTGTGGTGGGAAAAAAAATCACTGTTGACGACACATGTACATTTTGGTGAACTGAAAACTACAGATTCTTTTTTTTTTTTTTTTTTAAATATTTGGGTGCAAAATTGTCAATCCCCTGGATATGGTGATATGAAAAACCAGATATAGCCCAGCTGTGTGACTCCAACACAGGGAGCAGCTCTACCTTCTGCATGAAGAGGATGTAGTCGATCTCGTGTTCTCCCCACACACCGTCTGACTGGGCCTTGTAGTGGATCCTTGTTAGGTAGGTCATTTCATCTGGCGTCACCTGGGGAGCGACAAGAGGGCAGACAGATTCATCCTCAGCACTCAGCTCTTTATTTCCCATCAAATGCTGCCTTTGTGCTCAAGGAGCCCACAAGTGGCAGCAGTGCGACATTCAAACAACGCTTTAAACAACGCTTATCAAAGCAAGAGAATGCGGGAACGGTTTGAATGATGTGAAAAAGGTGCACACACACACACACACACACACACACACACACACACACACACACACACACACACACACATAATACCTGTTCCATGGGGATGCCGAGTTCAGCTTTGAGTCTCCTCTGAGCAGCTCTCCTCACTCCTATCGCATCTTTCTCCTCCAGCTCACTGGCTGTGTGTAAAGGATGACTGCAGCATGTGTTGGTGAAACAGCCTACACACACACACACAGACACACAGACACACACACACAAGGTGAAAAGGAGATGGCTTGCTAGTTGCTGGATTTGCTGCATGCGTCTACATCAGAGCAGACTGCACTAGTATCGGTTAAAGCTGCTCACCTGGAAAAGTGATTTTGGCGTCTGACCTCTGCTGTAAGAGCAGCTTCTCCTCGCTGTTGAAAATGAAGACGCTGAAGGCTCTGTGTAACAAACCTGCCCACACACACACACACACACACACACACATTTACAGATATAGTAAAACAGTTGCAGTTACCAGTCGCTCAAAGTTTCCTTGATCTTCAAAGTGACTGGTTCAGTTACAGCTCTGAGAGACAAAAAGTACCTGCAGGACAGAGATGTGCACAATGCCAGTCAGGCAGCGGTGGCCTCACTCACCATTGTCGATGTTGGAGTTGAGGTGGCAGTTTTTCTTGGTGTCCGCTCCGATCTTGCGGTCGTTTTCATCGATGAGGATGCACATCTCGGACAGCAGCTGCACCTGCTTCTCGTCCAGGTTGTCTGTGTTGATCACTGGCATTGTGGCTGCACACTGGAGTTTCCTCGCCGCGCTGGAGAGGAGGATGAGAGTACAGGAGAACCAGGAGTCAGAGCACAACACAAGAGCACTATTTCTTTAATATTCGGATGCAAACAGACTAGGGTTTCAAACAGCTCATCAAACAGACAAACACTCAATTTTCTGAGAAAGGAAGAGTACTTCTGCCCCTATGTGAACATGCTTGTTTTCATCAGTAATCTAACTCATACTCATCCTGCTGTATTTTGTTGATGGACCTGATCACACCAGTCAGTCTGAACATGAGTGGAACATGCCTGAGACAAACTGACACATAATAGCAAGCTGGCTCCACTTTAAGTCTGTATGTCTTTTTTAATAGAGAGAATGCCTATCCAAACTTCATTTAAAACCTGGATAAATAATATCAACCTGCTAAAAGGCAAATTTACACATACTCTGCAACACAACATGACAGCTTTTGAGTCATTCAGATACATTCTTCAATTCAGCATAGGCTACATATAATCCAATACGCATGAACTATTTGTAATATCTTCAAACGTCAACTTACAGGATTAGTTTGCATGTGTTTTGGTAGAGGATTATAGTGGAACTGTATCTACAACTCAGTGCAGCTTAATGCCGAATTGAAGAGGGGCTACTAAAAGGTCTTGAGTAATCATCAGTGCACTGTGTGCTTCAGCTGAAACGCAAAGACACAATGAAGCGGATTTTTTTTTAAACAAAGTTTGTCGTGACGCAGCCACAGACAGACAGACAGACAGACAGACAGTGTGCTATCAATAGAACAAGCTGTGGGTCTCAGGACAGGTCAGCAGCTTAGGAGCAGGAGGCTAATCTCTGCTGCCTTGTTGTTTCATCTCAGTCACAAAAGACTGCTGCAAGGTCTCCTGGGTGCAGAATAACTACAGCGACCTACCTCGACAGACTCCTGCAGTGGACCGACGTGGGTGTGTGGGATGGTGGGATCCTCGCAGCTGCACCGCTGCTTGTGCCAGGTACGTTTGATGTCAACAAAGCCGGTCCCTCGCAGGACACCATCCGCAGCGCCGCCCACAAAGCCCGCACCATCGACTGACCAAAAAGAGGAAACCAATCACACACGGCGAAGAGGTGGGTGTCGGTAAAAAGCGGACCTGGATTGCAGTCAGTCAGGATGGGAAGATACAACACTGATTACACGGAGACTGGGGAGGGAGAGGGTCCAACGACTTAAATGAAGATAATTCACATGTTATGCAACGTTATGATAGTGTGCACTGCAGTAAATAGGCTGTCAAGCTGCTGCAAGGTAAAGGTCAGGGTCTTAAAAAACTGAAGATACAATGGATTTTTGTTCACATCAATGATTTGTGCAACAAATAAACAATACTTATTCTCCCATTAGTGTGAGGATTAGGCAGCACACCATCTAACAGCTCTGCAAAACAGAAAGTGAATTTGATTACATTCATTCGTTGATTCATTCATCTTCCACGATGGTTGGTGCAAACCATCAATGTGGCTGTGTGCTTTGATTCATATTCAATATGGGCGTCATTCCATTAAAACCAAAAGTCACCGCATCCATGCACACTGTGTTAATCTACGAATGAGCAAATACAGAATAATTTCTGGTTAGTACTGAAACTAGGATTTCCTTTTTAGATTGGTAAAGTTTATTTAGTATAGCGCCTATCACAGTGCAAATGTCACAAAGAGCTTCATGAGTAAAATAATAATAATAATAAAAAAAAAATACAAACTTGGGCTGAGCAATATATCGATGTCATATCGTTATCTAGATATGAACATGAGCGATACTCGTATCTCAGAAGGCAACGATATGCACGATATCAAATTTAGGTTTAGGGTTAAGTGTGTGTGTGTGTGTGTGTGTGTGTGTGTGTGTGTGTGTGTGTGTGTGTGTGTGTGTGTGTGTGTGTGTGTGTGTGTTGTGCATACCGTGCAGCCCTTTTACAAACTACACATCATGAGGCAAAAAACAAAACAACAGAACAGAACAGAACAGAACAGAACAGAACAGAACAGAACAGAACAGAACAGAACAGAACAAAACAAAACAAAACAATTTACATTCCAAGTATATTTCTGGACATTTTTACCTTGGCTTTACTATTCATAGCAATGAAGAGTAGCAGATAATAAAATTTGAACCCAAATTCACAAGTAATCAAATCACACACACAGGGATACATCAATGCAAGTCACTGGACAGGAGTGAGCATGTAGCTCCGTTCCGGTGGGATCCGTGTCGTGTTTTGCCTGAACACTGATCCTGTCAACACGCCATCGGACCACTGCGCCTCCTGCACCACCCCAGCCTCTGAGGCCCGTCTGGACCCAATGCTCACATTACCAGCCACCAATACAATCTACAGACAGCCCGATAAAACCTCCATTTACTTACAAATGAGTTGTCGTGTTTCAGGTAGACAAAAAAACTTCTTTTGGTCGCCTTTGCTTTTGTTTACGACGGTTTTTTTCAGGGCGGAAAAATCAGTTGACTGTTCCTCCAGTCCTCACTTCCCTACTTCTTACGTTACAGGTTCTCATTGGCTACTGTAGACTCAGCGTGCCATCTCATTGGCTAACCCAGTACAAACAACACTCCGCGTGACACAGACGTCAGTGCACTGGAAAAATAAGTGATGTTTCAAAAATTAGATTGAAATGTTGATACTCCCGGGCTGGAACGCGGTGTTCCCGGCACTGTCAAACTCCTAAATTCACAAACACGTTAAAAAAAAAAGCATAAATACACGGTTACATAATGTAGTGTCAAGCCTACGGCCAGCTAACGCCATCCGTGTTGTTGGTGAGCTGCCGCGTGATGAAAGTTGAGTGGTGCCGCAGGGAAGGTTGTGGCAGCTAGTCCCCTGCAAGAGTGCGAGCTAATTACATTTCTAGACCTCCATCCTAGATCTGAAAGGTCACTGAGAGCGGCGTATCCACAGTTATATCGGTAACGTGATGCGTATCATCGAAGCAGTGTCAAATTTTCATCTTGTAAACGCAACTGGCTTGCTAGCTGCCGACGAGCTAGCTGTAACGTTAGATCGTAGGTGAATTGTAGGGCGCATGGCTTCCTTAGATTGTTCGTACTTGTGAATGTTGTCATTTTTAGTCCAGCTGCCTCGTTTATGGAGAATGTCACCGAGGTTTGGCTGGCAATGATGGCGTTTAATCGTATAACCTCGATACGTGCCGCTCTCCCAGCACGGAGGGAACGTGTAGCCGATTTCCATTCAAAATTCTAACATTTTAATGCTGCCGTGTTTATTGGGGAATGCACGTAAGGTATGATAATGTTAAAGTCGTTTTATAGGGCATTCTTATCCACTGTTAAATTCGGCCTACATATTATGCCGTCCCTCCACCAGCACTTTGAGTAGAATGACAACATCCAGAAGTGGTTTACCTGTTCTTCCCACAGTCTTCCTCCTCTAGCTAAAGTGGGTGATGCCGTAACGTTCTTGATGAATTACCTGCCAAAGAGATTTCATAAAGTGCTGCTTGGTAGATCACTTCATCCCGAATTTACCAGTGTCTCATTGTGATTTCGACAGTGTCTTATGTTTTTACCAGATCTCTACCTTTGCTGAAGAGCATTGCAGCATAAAAGAACTTACTAGAATTCTGAATGGGCTTTGGTTTAGTGTTCTCTTCATACAAGAGAACAGCACATATCGGGGTTAGATGCCACCATAACAAGCACTATATTGCAAAATTTGAACCCTGTTAACTGGTCCAGACTCAATTCACAGCCATATATCTCAACAGATCAGTCTGCATTCATTTTCCATTGTGTAGTTTTGACATTGACTGTGAACTGAACTTGCTCTTCACCTGCAGGCAGGTGTCACTAACTGAAGCAACCCGACCCAGCTCAGCCCAGCCCACCTATCCACCAACCACACAAGCAGCCTGGCCTTTTGTTTATCCAGCCAGCCAGTCAGGTAGAAGGTGAGCAGGGGCAGGGCCACCAAGGAGGGAGGAGTGATGCCTGTGGAGGGCGGAAGCAGCAGCAGCTCTGCTTCGGCTGCCCGTCACCCCAAGCAGAAGCGCAAAGCCCACAGCCTGTCCATACGGCGCACCAACAGCACCGAGGAGAGGCCACCCGGCGCCCTCAGAGGAGACATGCTGGAGGGCCAGGTGAGGGACACACACACAGGCGGACACACATCACCATGAAACACACATTACTCACTTAAACATGAATGCTTGAAGACATGAAATTTCATGCACAGAGTGGACTAACATTTTGGTAGTAATAATATACATAATTATACTGACACGTAGCCGTGATTTCTGGAGCTTCTTGTGCATCTGCTCACAAACAAGGGGATATTCTCAGTTGATTAGCATTTTAATTGTCCTTCTGTTGTAGCGGGAGGCTGGTTTCTGTCAGTCACTGGAAAGAGAGAGTACAGTACCAGCCGGTCGAGCAGCATTGCTTTTATTTTCTCCCTGGTGTTGCAACATCTACTCTCAGCTCCCATGTTATAGTGTGTTTATGAGATGTTCCTCCCTCAGGGAAAATGTTGGTGTTTTTTTAGATGAGTAGATAATCTTATCTTTGTGACTTCTAGTAGATAATCTTATTTTAGCAAAAAGTTTTGCTGTGCTTTAGCCAAGCTGTTAATATCTAATGTATTATCACTTGTAAGGCTGATGTGGATGCACACACGGGTTATTGATTTTTTTTTTCTGTTAAAACAAAGGACATGCTGTGAATTTTTAGAAGTCCATCGACTGGTACCGTCAAGTTAGCGATTAACTGTCCTCAAACAGGTATCTAAATTGCACCTACAATTGATTTGTTTCTTTGAGAGAGGAAAGACTAAGAGCTCTTTTATACGTGGACATTTCCTGATGGAACCAACTGTCAGGCTTTCTTTACCATTGAGACCATAAAAGCTCTCTACTGTTTGATCAAGAACATCCTGGCTGTTAACTTTTGGGAGGTGGCTGCAGTGTGACCCTGGCAAGAGTCTTGTTGCAGAAAATCAACACAAATGGGTGTGTGAGTGAATAAGGGCTATCAAGTGTTTTGGATTGCATGATGTATTTCTACCACAGAAGCTTCATCTGGTAGTAAAAAACAGAAGAAGTAAGTGATTTTTTGTTTTTGGGAGACACGTAGACTTGGTCTAGATCTATAGGCTTCAACTATAGGTACTATATATACTGTATACACTAGGGCTGGGACAATGTGTTTATCATCCGGATTGATACTATCACGATACATGGATGCTGATTCCGTATGTATTGCGATTCTATTGCAGTTCACTATCATGGTTTATTGTGATGCTTGTTTTTTGAATTCTCCTCTAGTTGGTAGATGTAAAGTTTCATGAGGCTGTGATTATCCTAAAGGGCACAATAGGTTTATACAGTGACGTCAAGTTTCAAAAAAATGGTCTCACTACAATGAGATGGCTGCTATGGCTATCAGCATCATCACACATGAATCAAATGTGGCTCATTGAATCCACAAGAGCCTCAGCTTTCCAGTCAAACTCAATTGATGCAGCTCCAAGACTGTTTAGGCCCCAGTCTGCACAAACACACCATTTTACAACAGGCCACAAGAACACATTTGGAGGGTTTGTGGCCCAAACCACATGGAATTAGCAGAAGGTGGGCATGTCTGCAAAGAGGAGAGCTGTGGCTGCCCAGAGAACACATTTTCATTCAGAGATCTGGAGGTCAGAGGTCAAGGGACCCTGCTGAAAATGGCCATGTCAGATTTTCCCTCGCCAAAATTTAGCCGAACTTTGGAGCGATATTTTGCCCCCTTGCCAGCAACCTAGCATGACATATTTCTTACCAATGGATTTCTTATGTCATCTCGTTTCATATGATACCAATATCTTTACTAATCGACTAATTCTACTATCTTTAAATCGAGCGTGTAATTAAAAAAAAACATCAAAAAATTGTAACAAAAAAATTCTGATACTTAAGTGAATCAATTTGTTCCCCATCCCTAATATACACTGTACATATGTATAAATGTCTATTTGTCTAATCAAAAGTGATTGGTCCAGATTTGTAGGGGATTTGTCTTTAGCAAGTCCTTCATCATTTACTGTCTCTGCTAGCTAGACAGTGGCCTTGACGTATCAGTCGCTAAAACAAGAGCTCAGCCGTGGCTTTGGGCCGTCTCATCAAGTTTTAATATGAGCTGCTTGTCCAGGTCTGATTAGTCTTTTCACTAGGCCTCTTTATCCATTGCCAAGACCCGTTTGCTCATTATATGTACAGTAGCCCCCCCCCCCCCCCCACCCCCGCACAAGTTCTGCTTGCACACAGGCTTGCACGCACACACACACTGCGAACAGCTCCGTAGACTCACACAGATCACATGTGGAAGGGTTTTCTCCTGCTCTCTCAATGCTGTCATTATGCACGTCAGCCGCAGAGAGCTGTAGGTTTTAGGATCGCGGCTGAGCAGCTTTGAATGAATAAGGGCAGTCTGTTGTTTGCTAATTGCTTTTTTTTTTTTTTTTTTTTTTTTGGCAATGTGTTTTTACATGTGGCGCTGACAGAATGGAGAGTCGGCTAACGTCGCCGTGACACTCTCACTCTTGAAGGAGAGCCAGAAGAAAGGTTGACAGTCAAGGATTTGGTTTCCTGGTGTTTCAGGTGATGGCTAGAGAGTTGGACAGCAGCTCTCAGAGCAAGCTGTCAGAACCAGGCTTTTGATTCCATTGTTTTCATGGCAGCCTTTACTTCTCTTTGCATGCTGTGTAGTCTGGTGGTCAGCTGATAACTGGGTACTTCTAGGAGTTCACTATGGAGGTAAGTCAGCTGAAATGTTACCTGGCTGGATCTTGGCTATAGTGTATTTAGGACTGTGTTAATCTTGTAGCCTGTAGTTCTCATATTGTACAGTTGTCACAACAAAAATGTAACCAAGTAGTCCAATTAGATAAAGTAGTTGGCAGTTTATGTGTGTGTGTACATGTGGGTGTGTGTGTGTGTACACACACTGTTTAACAAGAGATTTCTGTAGGTTGCCACAGCTTAGACAGTTTGTATTCCCATTTTGGCTTGTTTTCCTGGTGTGTGCTGAATGACTGAACCAAACCTCTGCTGGAACAGTGACACAACATTAGGTTCCTTTTGCGGCTGGTGATAAATTGTATTGCCTCACATCAACGACAACATTTTCCTGACTGAACTTAAAAATGAAACTGGTGTTCAAGTTAACGTTTTTGTGAAATGTATGATGCCTTTTGTTTTACTAAGCAGTTCACTCAAGAGATTGATGAAGAGAGAATATGTCCTTTGTGTAGAATCTGGGGGGAGATGGTTTAAAAAAAGTGTCCCCTTTCTCCTACTCCAGCATGACAGATGAGGTGAAGGCCAACATGACACCTTACCCTCAAGTTGAATCGAAGCCTTGTTGTGTTTTGTCTTTCTGTGTGTTCAGGACTCCAAGCTGCCTCTCTCCTTACGGAACAATCTCCTCGACCTGTTTGGCCAGATTGAACGCGAGTTCGAGAACCTCTACATCGAGAACATAGAATGTGAGTGACCGCAAAGAGACAGGAAAGCATTTATGTGTTGATAATATAGTGGAAATGTTGTAGGGGTATCATAAAAAGCCCTCTTTTCGCAGTTATGACTGAAACAAATGGAATACAAATGAAGTACAACATCGGAATCCTCGTTCATGGCTTACTTTGGCAACTCTATGATGAGATTTGGTTTTAAGATGATATTAACCCCTTCATACTTGTAGTTTCTTGGGCTCATACCTTACTTTATTAATCTTGAGGTGTGGATTGCCTTTCAGCCTAGGTAGATGGGTTCAGCATTTGTCTAATGCCTTGTCGTTGCGCTAACATCACAGTGCGTCGGGAAATTGACTCCCTGAACGAGCGTCTGACAGGAGATGGACAGACTATTGAAGGAGGAGACCCCACCAAGGGAGCCCTGAAAACAAAAGGTCTAGTATTATACACACTTTTACAGTGCAAGTGTCTTGTGTATCCCTTCTTAACATTTACCAGCAGAGCCTTGCTTCTCTCGGCCAATTCCTGATTGTATGTTTCTATGCAACACATATGCTGCCACTTTGCTGCTTTTGTCTTTCCACTGCCAGTGCAGTGTCTAGCAAGGGATCTGTGAGCCTTCCAGGTCTGTCATTTTTGAATGAAAAAATGAAAGCCCCACTTTTTTATGTTAACAGTTAATTTTTACAAGAACAATGAGGTAGGTACTCTTTTTTTTCGGTATATGCATTGCTTAATTGGTTTCCTAGTGAGCTATTATCTTTTATGAAGTCCAGCAATTGGAAATGCAAAGACAAAGGTGAGAATTGGTGGAGTGCATAAGGTGGGCAGTTCCTTATGCACATAGTGGTGGGCTCATCCTCCAAACTCCAGTATTTTATTCATGCTCAGAGACTTTAACCACTAATATTTTCAGTGGTCACTGCGATTGGAGTATGCAGTTATATAGAAGCAGATTATACCACGACATAGATTACACAAGACAAACAGCACAAATCCATGCCGTTGCTTTCATCCTCATATTACCTAACTATGATCCATTTTATCCCTGCTGCCCACATGGTTCCCTCTCCACTGCACTGGTGTTTAAAAGTGGACAGTGGCCAACGGAAAATAACTCAAAATAAACTGTAAGCTTTCTACTGTAAGCTTTCGACGTGCCTCTCGTTAACAGCCACACTACTCCATCAGGCCATTACTACTTGCAGCAGTAAAACCGGCGAGGTCGTCACTGTGGTGATTTTCATTCATCGCTCTTTCTCTGTCCATCACACAGCCAGCCACAGCACCAGTCAGCTCTCCCAGAAGCTGAAGACGACGTACAAAGCCTCTACCAGCAAGGTAACCGGCATTAGCCATGTAAACACCTATACAGCTAATGAGATTAGACATCTATGTAAATATTTGAGCTGTTTGGATTTAGGCCTGGGGTAATGATTGCAGACTATGAAAAGCCTCTTTGTTACTCAGTGAGGGGAGGGAGGACTGGCTTTTTTTCCACTGTAGGACATGATACATCGATGGTGGGCAGGCAATTGCAATTTTTAGCAGTCTCTTGTCATAATTATTATTACTTATTTATTTATTTATGTTCTGAGAGTAGATTTTTCATCTTTGGCCTGTATTTTTCTTTTTTTTTTAATTGATGAATTGTTGACGGCAGTACTTTAAGGGATGCTTTCGAATTCAGAAAATGAATATCCCCACAGTTAATTTATCACTTAATGATAAATTCCCATGGTATTCCACAGTACATGAGATAAAAGCTTAAATTCTACATTTGTGTGGTCTTAAGTGTTTACCACGAGGTGTTGGGGGACGAAAAAAACAATGACCTGTTCCTTTTCAATCTCTTGCCGGTGTAGCGCTTGTACACTTTCCACGGCAAAGTAGGTGGACCTCGCAACTTCAGTGTGGCCACATGGGAGTTGTGGGGTGGAGATTCATGGGTAACTTCCGTATATGCTCCGTCTGTCACGTAGCGTGACGGTGGAGAAAGCAGTGGGCTGAGTTTCTAAACTGAAGTCTGACCTTGACACCTTGTCTCTTTTTTTTTGCCCTGCACCGTTTCAGAGGTGATTTGGGATGAAAGAGTGCTTTGGCATCGCCTAGAAAACATGAATTTTTTATGATTTCTAAAGGCATATACCAAGATGTTGTTGTATTCCTTTAGAGAAGTGAGTTAGAAATGAGGATGCAAGGGGTCAAGGGAAGACTTCACAGATTAACCTCTTGACAAAACTGGCTACAGTACAGCTAACCCATCATCTGGCTATGATACATTACCAAAAACTAATTTTGTCAAGACTGGAGTGGCTCGGCACTAATGCAAATGATCTGCACTAACTTGTGTTCCTCGATTATCACTAGTTTGCCTTTGAGTGGAATGAGCTATCTTCCATGTGGTCATGTGGTTAACTTTAACTCATTCATGGCGCTCCAAGCACAAGAAACAAGAACGACTGTCGGTACTTTGACTAGAAAAACTCCCAACATTCATTAACGCATTTTGACACAAAAAACCTAGACGCTTTGCTGCTGAGTCTAATGACGAATAACGAAAGCGTGTTGCTTGGTTTAGGCTTCAGCACGCAGCAGCATGTACATGACAGGCCAGCCTTGTCATGGTCCTGTTAATGCGCTGGGAGGGAGAGGAGGCCATGTTTAACCACACCAAGAACACAGTGATGTTTTTAGAGATGCACCAATGATGACGATACAGCTCACACACACTTGTGAAGCTTGAATTGGCAAATGAAGTGTGGTAGGCAGTCGGGGTGTAACGACGCTTGAATCAATATGATATGATATGAGTCATGATATGATATGAGTTTGAATCGATTCATTCACTAACTCAGTAGAACAAATAATATTCATCTAATTCTGTCGTATGATTTTTCACATTTCAGAACAAAAATGACACATTTAATAATGCACATACAATTTGGCTAAGTGTTCTAAATCAAATCATTGACTTGAATGATGGTTTTAAAATTCCGATTGTGAGTTGTTCCAAAATAAATAAATTAATTAATTAATCAAATTGAATCACTGATAAGCCAAAGATTTATACCCTTTAGTGTTCCTTATCTACTGACATATTTTAAAATGAAATGATAACTGTTAACATTAATTATTAAGTGTTTTTGTGAGTTCATCCACAAGCTGTGTTTGACTGGTGTAAACAAATGAGAAACTATATGCTCTAACCTATATTATGTAGCTAATTTTCTCTTTTATTATCGTCCATTACACAAATGATAAACCAAATTGTTCCTGTAGCTGTTTGCATAATATGCTAGTGCTAGGTGGCATGAGTGCCTGTAAATTGAATAATATTTGGATTTACGCCTATTCATATCAGCTCATTTAATTAAAGCACCACTCAGTGTTTATATTAGTTCTGAAAAATTAATTTTGGTGCACCTCTAGTTTTTAATTTTAGCTGGGCTCTAATTTTAGTGAAGCTGTGTTTAGCTTGGCTTCGGCTCAGTGGTTGGAAGAATCCTCATCTCTCTCTCTCTCTTTCTCTCTCTTACTCTCTCTCTCTCTCTCTTTGTTTCTGTCTTTTCTTTTCCTCGTACCTCCCACCCACCACTGCCCTCCCCTCCACTCCCTGTCCAGATTGTGTCTAGTTTCAAAGCCACCACAGGGTCCCGGGCGTTGTGCCAGCTGCTGAAGGAGTATGTGGGCCACCGGGACGGGATCTGGGACCTCAGCGTCACCCGGACTCAGCCAGTGGTCCTGGGCACCGCCTCCGCAGGTACACCGGCACACCTGACTTACTGTTAAAATCATCTACCGCATCGTTGTTAAGAGCAAATAAGCCATGTGGCGGTTTCTCATGTGAATAATTAATCAAGACCAAAGCAGTGTTTATATCAATATATCCTTGTCAATTTAATCGTAATACCTTGGTATTCACATACAAGTGCCGTTATTAGAATCAGTGTTGCTCAATGTTTCTGTGGTCAGAGGTTTTCTCTTTGGCCTTACTGAAGAGGATAACATGTTGGAAGGAGATTTTCCATCAGTCTGTCACTCCCTCCACCTTTAGCTGAGAAATGCTGAAAGCTGGAGCTGTCTTTCTGTTTGGTGCCGTAAAGCAATCCAGTGGATTTCCTGCCAAATCTGACCTGTTGGCACACATTGTGATGTAAAGTGCACTACAGATGCCATTAGAGGCTGCCAGTCTTCTCTGCCATCTCTTTTGTTTACAGTAGTTGTACCGATGTGTCAGTATTAATGTGGTAATGATTTATTGATGTCAAAATGCTACAGCTTTAATCAAGCCTTCCTGTTAAATCCCCTGCTGATGAAAGCATGTTAGCTTCCAGTTGAATGATATGGATGAGTACGCTGAGGTCAGCTTTTCTTTTCCCCTTGCAGACCACTCAGCCCTGCTGTGGAGTATAGAGACGGGCAAATGTCTGCTGAGGTACGCCGGCCACGCAGGATCAGGTAAGAGGATCGGGACCTCATTCCTAAAAAAGCTTCACTGACTTCTATCTCACCTTCAATCATGCAAACAAAGAATATCTATAAGCATTCATACCTTGTATTATGATAGTTTGAGGTTTTGATGTATAACTGAGAATTGGAGAGAGTAAAGAAGAAAGAAGCTACTTGTTTTACATGAAGTTCAAATTTCATAAATCAGAATGTCTGTCAGACAAGATGGTGATGCTGGATACATGTCTCATCTACAAAGTTGATCATTTTGATGAATTTTCTCTGACCCACAGTCAACTCTATCAAGTTCCACCCCACTGAGCAGATGGCCCTCACCGGTATGTGTGTGTGCATGTGCATGTGTGTATTTGATGCATTTTGCAGGGTTTTTTTTGCACACGTTAATTGTCTTCATGAGTTTGTGCTCTTCATCTCCCTCCCTCCGTTGGTATTAGTAGAAATATTGTTTGGTAAAGCAAGAATCATCTATAAATCTGTGTAGCTCTTTATGGGTGTATGTGAGTGTGTGTGTGTGTGTGTGTGTGTTTATATGTATGTTGTCATGTGTCCACAGCCTCTGGGGACCAGACAGCTCACATCTGGCGCTACATGGTGCAGCTCCCCGCCCCCCAGCCCACACCAGATGTCAGTGTGAGTACCACATTCTCCTGCTCCATTCAGGATCCCCGCTGGTCATGGAACTCCTTGATCATCCTGGAATATCCTGGAATTTTGAGAGGAGTCAAAAGTCTTGGAAAAACCTGACACTTAATAAGTTGCCCCCGCTCATGCTCTTGAAAACTAAAATAGATGTGTTTGCCTGATGCTAATTAGTTCAAATCTCAAGTAACAAACTCTCTGATCTATGAACTGCATGACATTTTCTCTCATTAACACGACACTTTTTTATTTCCTCGTTCTCTCACACAGACGCACACACCTCCACCTCCACCTACTCCCGCACTCTCACCTTTCCAGTGAATTACTTTTCCGCTTTATGGCCATTTAATTCAATCTGTTTCTCTTAGTCATTATCTATGCATTTTCTGTTGCTGGACCACCTTTTGAGTTTTTTTATATATATTTTTTTTTAAAATCTGGGTCAGATGTGTTGGTGTCACCTTGAAACCTTGTCACTTTATGTAAAGACTCTTTTTCCTCTGCAGTAAAAAGGATATGAATAGTAGACACCATCATTCTTTGACTTAACTGTTGTGCACCTCTAGGCTCCATGTGACGATGACCAGGACTCATCAGACAGGGAGGAGGGAGAGGTGGACGGAGAGGGGCCATGCGAGGTGCCCACTGTCAGGGTCGCCACGGCAACGCTGAAGAGTCACCAGGGTGTAGTGATCGCGGCAGATTGGTTGGTGGGAGGCCGGCAGGTGGTGACGGCTTCCTGGGATCGTGCCGCCAACCTGTACGAGGTGGAGACATCTGAACTGGTTCACACACTCACCGGTGTGTATTCTTATTGGTTTTTGGGCCCTGCTACATATATTTAAATTTTTTTGTTGTTGTTCTAAAATTTTATATTGTACATTATTGTACACAGTGTTCCTCTGCTGTTACTTTGCACACTCTGCAATTCATGTATTTTCATACTTTCCATTCATATATTTCTACTTAAAACCCCAGTCCCAAAGTCTACATGGTCTGCATTTTCCCAAGCACACTGTGAGGACTCAGCCACATTGACTCTGTACGGGTTGAACCATTTTGTTACTGCTGGGATGTCACACAAATTGCAAATTAGGACTTTAACACCTTCCAGTGTCCTGATTACAAATTAAAGAAACAGTTCATCTCAAAATGAACATTCAGTCAGTGCCAAGTCACTTCTGTGTCAGTGGAAACTGAAATCAGACACAGACAGAGCTGGCCTATAGAGCTTAATTCTACCCTCCTGTTGATATTTTTATTCTGTTTTTCTGCTCTCTATCATTGTATCTGTCCAGTGACCATGTTTCCCCATGGACCGCCCTTGAACATTTGCACTGAATTTGTCATAATTAATATTATTTGTGCGTCTGTGTGTGTGTGTGTGTGTGTGTGTGTGTGTGTGTGTGTGCAGGCCATGATCAGGAGCTGACCCACTGCTGCACCCACCCCACCCAGCGACTGGTGGTCACCTCGTCCAGAGACACCACCTTCAGACTGTGGGACTTCAGAGACCCGTCCATCCACTCTGTCAACGTCTTTCAGGGACACACTGAGTTAGTTGGACACACACACACACACACACAGATATACACACAGGCACACACTAGTAACTCTGCTCATGCCTGGTGAGATGTGAATAATTGATGTGTATGATATAGTTCCCTTATTCTGCTTTGACACCTTGAGTTGACAGGCTGTTTATAGCTGTGCAGGGCGTTGCAGTCTTCCTCCACTGGGTGGTGCTGTAACACCTCACTTGTCCTGATCCAACAGCATCCTTGTGTGAATTTCTCCTGCACTTTCTGCCGTTTTTTTCTCCCTCCTTTTTACAGTACCACATTAATTTACAGACCCTGTTGCTCTAAGCCAAATCCTCCACTTGCCTCTCATTCATTATTGAGCGCTTCTCCTCACTTCAACGGTTTGCCCCCCCCCTCCCCCTTTGTTTTTCTACCTCTCTCTCTCGCTCGCTCTCCTGCTCGTTTATCTGTCCGTTTCTGCGTTAATCCCCCACTCTGTGTAATTTGGCACTTCGCTCGCTGTTAAGGCTCAATTGGAGTCGCTCATTTCAAAAAGACGACTGTCAGGCTTGTCTGTGGATTTCAATGGCAGCGCTCTTGTAAAGGCGGAAGTGTGTGAGCGCGTGCATGGGCGTGCGCGTGTCTCCAAGCGTGTGCTGGCTGGCTGGTGCTCCCTGGCAGCCTTTGATTGCGAGTGGGGGGATTACGTAGCACTCATTATGTGCGACCCCAACATGTATAATTCCTACAGATCCCACTCTAATTCTCTCCCATAGACAATCGGCATAATGAGATTAAGCACCGCCGTTTCACAGAAAACTGACAGCCTTCCCTCCTTTCCTTCCATCTTTCCTTGCTTCCTTCCTGATTTTTCACCTTCCTTAGCATTCACTGTGTTTATACTGTGAATACACACCTAAACTGACTCTCAGACAAATGGAACAATGTTCCCAGCTTTTCCTTCCGTGCCTCAAAGACAGGCAAAAAAGGCTCTCATCTTGACTATTTTTTTTATTTTATTTTTTTTAAATAAGCTAAACCCTTTTCTCTTCTTAGCCCCAGTAGTTCTTAGTGTCGCCACTTTAAACTTCAGTTCTGCGTGTCTTGCCATAAGTGCATAGTTTAGCCTGACAATATCAAGAGTCTAATTGCTCATTATCCTTAGCCAGCGACACTGTGGTTAAGGTCTATCTCAAAGACTCAGGTTTTTTTTTTTTTTTTGTGGAATGCAAGAGTGAATGAAATATGGAGTGTTGCATGCATCACATGGGTGATATTAGATGGTGGGCTTACTTTCTAGATGAGAAGACCCTTTGTGAACTGTAGCTGAAACTCAGCGACAGGATACCAGCTAGCTACAGGGAACTCCATTTGTACATGCTGTCTTGCAGCTTATTACGCCAATTGTCAACCGTAGCTGTGAAGACAAACAATAAATTTACTATCGCTGGCTCTTTGTCAAAGCTAAATGAAAAAAAAAAATCATCTTTGTGCTTCTACAGCATTGTGATGGTAATCCAGTGACAATTTCACCATAATTGCCATGTGCCAGTCAGCTTTTGGAGCACACCCAATCATTTGAGAAGCAAACTTAGTCAGACATGTATCTAAAATACCGCTACAACTGCACTATTAAGTTGGCTGTATGCACAGGTTATCTAGTTAGTTAGTTAGTTATGCCTCTGCTCA
Source organism: Myripristis murdjan (assembly GCF_902150065.1). NCBI lineage: Eukaryota > Metazoa > Chordata > Actinopteri > Holocentriformes > Holocentridae > Myripristis > Myripristis murdjan. The sequence continues at coordinate 22,703,498 of NC_043999.1, read as the reverse complement.
TTTGCGTGACATTTTAATTGCATACCGTATCACACTGGAAGCTCCACTGACACTCAGTCTGCTTCCCAGTGTGTGTATCTCAGTAGATGACAGCATTACTAGCCAGTGTTCATGGAGATGTGCCTTGACTTGCCGTGGTAAAGAGAGGAGCTACTGAGAGGGTGCTGTGCCCTGTCACACTGTATGTCTTTGTTGATTATACACATGTGGTGAACAGTTTTCAGTGCTTTTGCCAGATAATATACACCTGATGCTACCAGACCCATTTTAAAGAGGCTGTTTGTAATGTGTGCACTATCCAGCAGTGCCATGCTACTGCATGTTAGCATGGCAACAACCTGCAACCACACAGTGACCTTTTAGTTGGATATCCTAATCTAACTTTACTCACTGAAGCATTACTGATGAGATCACAGCATGGTACACAAAACATGACCTCTGTGTTTGCATTCAGGCAAAGCCATGACACTGGTTAGGCTACATCGCACACGGTCCGCAATGATCATTTCTGAAATATTTTGAAATTTAAAGGTGTATCCCAGACAGGGAAAGTCAGGGAATTTGATACATTCTCTGGGAAAGTTCAGAAAATATCTTTGATATTCACAAATGGCCCACTTAACAGGAATGTACCAGAATGATTTTAAAACCAGAAGTGTTGCACCAGATACTAGGGCTGTAGTCAACCAAAGAAAATCTTGGTCGACTAAAGTCCTGAAATTTCGACCAATAGTCGACTAATTGACTAGTTACTATTTTTAGATTAATTAACTGGGCAGTAGCCTATCTGGTTAGCCTTGTCCGCCTAAATGAATTATAAATAAACATAAACAACTAGTATCTGCAGTATATTAAATCGTTTTTGACCTAATTATTTTGCACTGAGTGACACACTGGAGTCCCTCGGCTCTGACAGCGTTGCATTACGTGCACCTACGCTATATCATAGCCTGTGATTTCCCAAAATAGTACTATGTCAAGCTGCCGTCGTCACGGGTGTGTGCACCTGCAGTTATAAAACGATTATTAGACTAAAACTTTGAAATATGCCAATTCTGATATGTTTATACTCCAAACTGACGGAGAACCTAACACAGACATGTTAGCTTACCGTTTTAGGTGATATGCCATGTTGGTCATTGAGCTGTGATACGCAAACTGTTGTTTGCAAAGTTTGCATTCGACTTTTTTCCATCTATTTTGGTAAAATGCTGCCACACTGACGACGTCTTTGACATGGTAGAGGACTAAATGTTCATTAAACCTAATTTTTTCTTCAATTCAGAACATACAGGCCTGCCTATCTGTCTCCAGTGGGTTGGGCTAATCCAAAACTGTGAAAACAAGGGGGGTGTTCTGAAGACAGACTGTTACCTGTGAAACAGGGTGTTCTGAAAACACCCCCATTAGCACTTAGTGCTTTACTCCTGATCAAATGAACACGGCAAATAATCAACCAATCCGATTTTGGTCGACCAAGAACATATCGACCAATAAATCGAGCAATTGACTAACAGACTACAGCCCTAGCAGAAACAGGGTTAATACAATGCATGGACAGTTGTACACAGCTGACTTTTCATCACTTAAGAGCTTTTCTAAGCTGAGAACAAACATTAACAAACCAGTTTCAGATTTGACTTCTTTATGAAAAGTCATAGGAGTGTTATGGACTTTTACATCAGGGCCACAATGGGAACCTTAATCATTAAGTGTTACTTCACCCAGTCAGGTAACACCACGTCTAGCAGCAGTGTGTGCTGTCACTGGTAGCCACAGCTTCTGGGTGACGTTTGATTCCATCCGATCCTGCAGCAATAACGAGTTACTGGGTTTCTGGCTTGATCATTTTCTAGGAGTATCTCCAATTTAGCATACGAGCACGGCATTAATGACATAATTTATCCATCCCTCCTGGTGGCTGGGTGACAAAAGCAGAGCAGAGCAGAAGAGAGGAGGGTGTGAATGATTTAATAGACAGATGAGGAGGGGACGCTGGAGGGGAGAGGGAGGGAGAGAGAGAGAGTCTCTGGTATCCACCGTCTTCACCGGCAATTACAGCTAACGCTCCCTGACAGCGTTACGCGGCAGGCAAAAGTGCAGCATACCCTCCCTCCCTCCCCCTCCCCATCCTCCCACCCACACCCACCCTCCGTAATTGCGAAATAATGACAACTGCACATGATCTAACAAACGGCAGAGAGCAAACCAGAAGTGACAGCAGACTTGCTTTACAAACAGGATGCCATGTCGCGTTTGTCTCTCCCGCCGTCGACGGTGATCAGAGGCGTTTGATAGCAGCTGATAGAAATGTGCGCACGTTTGTGTGTGTGTGTGTGTGTGTGTGTGTGAGTGTGTGTTAAAGAAGGAGTGTCATCGTATGCAGATTTGACACCCTGTCTCTGGAGGGATACACCAGCACTTACTGGGTTCTCAGTGACTGTCAGTTTTGCTGCGGCGCGGCAAAATAACAGGAGTGCTCCGAAACCTCTTAGTCTGTCGTCTGCGCCTGAATTGTTTCATTTACATTCTGCATTTTAGGGTGTCTGACTTACACTCGTAACCACAGTGCACGGTAGATTTCCTTGAAGTTTAAATCCAGGCGGCACTTCGTCAACATTAAAAGCAACCAGGTGTAAGGAGTGCAAGGGTCGGAGCCAGAGGGCCCAGATAAGAGATGTAGCAAATATTCCAGTTTAACTAGCAGTTTTATGAATGATAGAGAAGTGCTGGGTAAAGAAATAAGAGCCAGGTGGGAAATGTGCTGTGAAGGAGTGTGAAATGGCATTTCTGACCTCTGGGATGGTGCCTTACCGGCGCTAACAGGGCTTTAGGTTATGGAGGCGTGCGGCTCCAAGTTCCGTGACTTTTCTTTCCATCTTTCTTTCACTCTCTGGTCCTTGCCAGCACCTCTAGTCTTCAGTAGTGAGGAGTCTTGCCCTTGCTTGTCAGAGACGCTCCAGAGACACTGCTGAATAGCGCCAAATACCTCCCCTCCCTCCCTCACACCCATTCTAAAAAGCCTTTAACCTTAATCAACCTTTTAATCTATTATTACCTTGCCTCATTCCCCTCCCCACACACACTTCCCACCTCTCTGTCTCCCTCTGTCTCATTCTCCCCCTCATGTATTCCCGGGTGGGCCGCGTCCCATGATGTCAGAAGGTGCCTGTAACGATACAGCGGTTTCCTCAGGCCTTGGCTTCTCCGCTACGACAAAGTTCAGTCCCCTAATTAGCCCTTAATACCATGTCAATTTGAATTAAGTGGAGAGCCAGCCTCAGTGAGTACAGCAAACCCCAGACAATGTGTGTGTGTGTGTGTGTGTGTGTGTGTGTGTGTGTGTGCGTGTGTGTGGGCTGTGCTAATCTTAATCAAGATGTGCCCAAGTGACAGAAATCTCATCCAGCTTCTTTTTGCAAGTTTCCCCTCCGTGAAAGAAAAGGAACAGAGTTGGTGGAAGAAAAAAAAGCAGCCTTTTATCATGTGCTGCTCACACAGATTAGAAATATTAAAGGTCCATTAAATGAAGGGCTGCGACTGAACTCAGTGCTATCAGGCTGGCTGGGTGTCAGGGGGAAAGAGATGCCAAGGCAAGTCCCCTCTTTGACTATGTGTTCATTTGCAATTTACTGTTGTTCCTCCTTGCATGTGGGAAAGTGCTGTTATTATTAAAGTATGTAAAGAAAGTTGTTGCCTCCACTGTGCCCACCATAACTTGCAAACACAATCTAGCAAAGTGTGTGGCATCAGTGCCTGTCTTTCTGGTATTTGGGCTGAAGTGAAGCTTTTATTAGATGCATAACATGTTAAAAATATCTCTAAAAGTGTTATATTTAAGCAGCAATAGCAACAACTGGTGGGAAGATGCTAACCATCTGACCTGAGGGCTTGGGGTATTTCCAGGCTAGGCAGGCTTTACAAGTACAGTTTTCCAGGAGGAGGTCCCATTATATGCAGCTTTAACAGGCCTTTATCAAATATACGTGTTCATGCACCCACAAATAAGCAGCATTTCTGCCTTTCTTTCCGAGAGTTCATCTCAATCTGAACAACATCTGCAGCAACCATATTAGGAACTTGGTAATTTCCTCCTCAGCCCCCATCGCTTCTCTAGTCAGGCATCAACCCTCCACCTATCAGTGCCCACCTCATAGAACAGCCCCTATCCCTACCCTAACTTTAACCACACCCAACCACTGCTTAACCATAGCTAATCTACCAGATCTACACCTAACCTTAACCATCTCTAATCTACGCCTAACCTTAACCATCTCTAATCTACTCCTACCTTTAACCATCTCTAATCTACACCTACCCTTAACCATCTCTAATCTACTACCTTTAACCATCTCTAATCTACACCTACCCTTAACCATCTCTAATCTACTCCTACCTTTAACCATCTCTAATCTACACCCACCCTTAACCATCTCTAATCTACTCCTACCTTTAACCATCTCTAATCTACATCTACCCTTAACCATCTCTAATCTACACCTACCTTTAACCATCTCTAATCTACACCTACCCTTAACCATCTCTAATCTACACCTACCTTTAACCATTTCTAATCTACACCTACCTTTAACCATTTCTAATCTACTCATACCCTTAACATCTCTAATCTACGCCTACCTTTAACCATTTCTAATCTACACCTACCTTTAACCATCTCTAATCTACACCTACCTTTAACCATCTCTAATCTACACCCAACCTTAACCATCTCTAATCTACACCTACCTTTAGCGGTGGGTGAGTGAGGCATGTATACTGCGGGGTTGACAGGTGGCAAATGCTGGATGAGTGTGTGGAGGTCGGGTGATGCTTGAAAAGAGAAGGGTTGATACCTGGGCAGAGGAGGAAGTAAGACAAATTTCCTAATATGGTTGCTGAATACTTGATGTTTCTGATTCTTGCTCCCAAGCTTATCTCCAGAACGTTCCACTGACTAGGACATGACTTGCTCAGGTGTCTGTGGAAACCCCACATCACGGCTGCGATGGCATCTCCCATCCAAAATCAGGGCCTGGAGTAAGGTTTACTGACATGTTTTGTCTTAATAATTTAGCCATGGCAGTTTGCAAAATTTAGCTTGTGCAGACACTGAAAAATGTTAACATCTTTGTATCTTTGCATCCCAGGTACTTCAGTCAGGTTTTCCCATCACTTGCAAAAGATTTTGTCTGGCGTGTTGTGCAACAGGGTTCAACATGTGCCAGCTCATGAATGGATACTTAAATATCTTTGAAAACTGAGGTAGTATTATATGTATCGTTGTAGTCAGGGGGGTTGCGATAAAGAGAGAGAAAAACAGCCGTGCTCATCTGTTTCAGGGAGATAGTGGATAGATGAAAACACCATTCCCCACATCTGTCAGGTGGTTAATACTTTTTAAAATGCTGTTCACTTCAGCTTTATGTGATGAATACTACTCTGAAGTGCCTTTCACCTCAGCTTACAGGTGATAAAATACCACTGGAAAATATAGTTCATCTCATCTTTCAGGTGGTAAACACTACCTGAGAACGATGAAGAGTTATGATGAGGGCACTCGGGTGTAATGAATGATAATTGATGAATAATTTTAAATACAACAATTATTTTTGTGAACGCAACTCTTGTGGCAGCATACAACTGCTAGATGGATTTTTTTTTGTTTATGGTCCACATTGCTGTGTTTGGTTTACAGTAAAACATAAACGTGAACGCTGACTAGGACTTATTTGCTCAATGTGAGAAATCTGATGAGGAGCAACTAAGGTTGAAAACTTCCTTACCGGCGTCTTGACACCTCAACCAACTCTGAACGTGTGAACACGGCTCCAACACAGCACGAGCGTTATGTTGCCTATGATCTGTTTTCTGTATGTTTAATTTGGCTCCGTCTGGTACAGTGAAAATATATTCATTTTTGACACCTCGTACAGCCTGAATGGGATTCTATTGTCAACACACAAAACATCTCGGTGACACACGTGTCGCTGCACATCTCAGGTTGGTGAGACACACACCTCATCTTGGTGTCACCTGGGTGTAACTGTTATAACACAGCTTGTGAGAGAGACAGATATTGTAGTGCTTATAAATAATGTGCTTTTGTACTCACCTGAAATTAATAATAATAATAAAAAAAAACATGTAGTTCAAATTTGTGTTTTAAAATCTTGACAAAGTAGTTCATTTTTTATCAAAGTAGAAGGAACAGCCAGAAAGGTATGTGCAAGAATAAAATTTCACCAACAGAAAAATTGAGTTTCCAAAAGTATCCATCCTGCACCCCTTTTTCTCATTTGGGATAAATTGTCACACTGGCAAAAACATTTCACTACACATATTCCTCCCTCAGCCTCAAGGCAGTAAGACTTTCGTAACGTACTCTATTTCCTCTCAAAATCATTTTAATTTACCTCTGATGCTAGGAGGTCTTGTACTAGGTCCTGTAAAAACAGTTGTAATTATGGGATTTTGCATGCACTTTGCTTGAAATTGCTGGAGCTCAGTGTGAAAAGTCTGCTCTATGCTACACCTGTGTTGCGTAGAGCGTACTTTTTATGTCAGGGGAGATGAATGGTTTTTTATAACTACTGCAGTCCAGTATTAGCGGCGTCTACGTGGAATAACTCTCCTGTGTGTGTCTCGTCTGCAGCACGGTGACGTCAGCGGTGTTCACGGTGGGCGACAACGTGGTTTCGGGGAGTGATGACCGCACCGTCAAGGTGTGGGATTTGAAGAACATGAGGTCACCCATAGCGACCATCCGCACCGACTCGGCTGTCAACAGGTAGGCAAAAGGAGCCAGGTGGTTAGACGAGAGCCAAGAAGTTTGGCGTGTTGCTGCACCTGCAGAAATAGATGTTCACAAAAAGATCCGTGTGGTGAAATCAGGCCACTGCTGCAGCAGAGAGAAGGATACAGTTGGTATGTAGGGCTGAAAGTGAACTTGTATTAATTCAGCTTTATAAATACAGAACCTTAAAAGTCATTACATAGTCTTAAATTTGAATTGTAATGTCTTAATTTTTAACATTAATTTTATTTCATTTTTTCATGTTTAATTTCTTTATGTCAAGGCTCTTCATAAAATGAATCTGCCACTGAACCTACTACTTTATACTGAGCTGATAGTGTTATCTGTAGGGAAAACATCTGTTGTAAATTAACCAAGCTTGCTTTATACTCACTTCTCATACACTTCGTGTTTACAGGCGCACAACAAACCCGATTATCTGCTTTAGTATCGGAGAGAAAAATCCAAGCAAATGCTTGTATTTACATGTGCCAAGTCCAAGTAGTGGAATTATGACAGTCGCAGCTCACTATGTAAACCAAAGGAGACTGTTAGAACCATCCTCTAGTTAATAACATAACTATATTCCTGCCTAAAATTCACCTCTGCATAGAATAAATAGTACTTACTTAGTAAATAGTGCTTAAGTTTACACTTACCTGCAGTGCTCATGTCAATATGAGAAAGATGATTTGTGCGAAAATGTGCCTTAAGTTCAAATTTTACAGAGATTCTGAATAAAGCTTAGTTAGGAATAAGACAAGAAAGTGCACTGCACTTCACAAGTATCATGCAAGTCAAACACACTGAAAAGAACTCAGCAAATACATGACAGTTCAGCATGTTGGTGCTGAGGTTGTATAAACTGATGTTTGATTCTGTACCTTCTGTAGGTCCAGTAAAGTTGGCTTTGTGAAGAGTCAGACAGCCTTATGCACTGTCCTGTAGTTATGACTTTAATTAAGCATGTGGTGATCAGAAAAGTACCCCGTTTTCACATATGAATGTTTCCCAAAAATCATCTTTTGGGTCTACTCTCTTCACTGAAATTTGGCTCCTTTAAAAGAGTAACTGATTACCTCTGATTGATAATGGCCCCTAACAGTTTTCTGATAAGAAAAGCCAGGATCCAGAGACGGCTGATTACGCTTTGCACGAAATGGAAATGCACTTTGAAATTCTTGTCCAAGCTGCAGTCAACATGACCTTCCTCACACACGCCGTTCAAAGTGTGGAACTGATGCGGTTTTGCAGGATCAGCGTGTCTGCCAACCAGAGGATCATCGCTCTGCCGCACGACAATCGACAAGTCAGGCTGTTCGACATGAGTGGAGTGAGGCTGGCCAGACTGCCACGCAGCAACAGAATGGTATGGAGAGCAGAGAGTGGACGGGAGTGTGTGTGTGTGTGTGTGTTGCATTGTGCATTGTGATGGAACGGTATAGACAATGATGAATCAAAAATGCATGAAAATATCTAAATGTCGAAAAAACAGGTCTATACATAAATGTGTGTGTGTGTGTGTGTGTGTGCAGGGCCATAGGCGTATGGTGTGCTGCTCAGCGTGGAACGAAGAGAACCAGTCGTGCAACCTGTTCACCTGCGGCTTTGACCGACAGGCCATCGGCTGGAACATCAACATCCCCGCCCTGCTGCAGGAAAAATGATGCCACTGACACACACACGCACACACACATGCACACACACACACACGCACACACACACACACAAAGAATGGCAAGCAAACAGGACGCACATAGCGAAACAGTGGACACTCCCCATGTAAATACAGTCCATGCAGACACTGTACTCTGTGGCCTCGTACCTGCTAGTGCATTTTAAGTGTTTTTCTTTTAGAGTTTGGATGTTTTCCGCACCTTTCCAGTGGCTGACCGCGTTCATAGAAAACCATCTGAAGAATAATTAACAGTGCGACTGAGGGTGCAACTATTAGCAGCGCTGATCGACTCAGTTCTTTCAGAGCCCGGCATTTGCTTTCCGGGCAGGGCTAACATTTCAAAACCCATATTCTTGGAGCAGCTAAAAAACCCTGCAGTGGTTTTTGAAGTGTTTTCCAAAAAGCAGATTCCGCTGTTTGTTTGCTCCTCAACCCCTTGGATGTGCAGATTTGTCTGCAATAAGTTACTGAAACGCTTTTATCGCGCACATTTACCAGATGTTCTGTTTTTGACCCTCTCACTTTATGAGCTTGGATCGCAGAGGCGGGGATGAGGCGTCTGGTCCTTGCTTTCTGTCGTTGAAAAAGTCTGTTTGACTGTGAAGTCATCGGCTGCTGTTCGTGTGTAGTTACTGCTGAATGGCTGCTCTTGCATGTAGATAAACTGGGTTTGTGAATGTTTCTCGTAAAGTTGTGAGAGAACAATAGTCGAGGCGAGTATGAGCTATAGAACTTCTGCATAATTATCTTGTGGCCTCATATAAGTGACCTGTCGGATGCTAGTTAATGGATGTTGCAGCCTTGCGGTTTTCCGCCTCCTTACGGTGGAGCTTAGCAAAGACGAGGTGGATCTGTGACATTTTTTTTTGATCCGTTTGGTCCTCACCAAGAGTGCAAAACATATCAATGACAGGCCTGCAAAAGGACCTGCGCAGGCCGGTTGCCTCGCCACTACCATTCAGTTGTCTTAAATGTTACTTCATGCAGGATCTGCATTTCAAAGATCAAGTCCTAGCCTATCACCTTTTGATCCTTTTAAAGTTACAGCCAGACTCCTTTGTTTTTTTTTTTGGGAGGGGGGGGGGGTTTCAAACCCGTGATACTGTACTTCTGCCTTGTTCCATGTTTACAGTCAACCTTCATTACTGTTTTTGACAAAGTATTACTGTATCGTGTCATTCAACAACATCGCAATAAGGGGAGTCTATAAATGTGATGCACTCAACATAATCATGATGTTCTCTGTATGTTGCTGTGTTGAGATGTCACTATTTTTAGCCATATTCTCCCCCCCATATTTCCTTGGTGTCAGTGAAAATCCAGATCCAGCTCCTCCAGCCTGTTGCCAACTCAACTCTGTGTTGCTGTAGTGTGTCATCATAAAGTGAATTTATATCATGATGATGTGCTTTTGGTTACTGGCTATTTCTGTGCTTCAATAAGAGCCTGTTGATATTGAGTTTGACTTATAGAGTTTAACTAGAGCCTTGTGTGACCTCTTGCACCTCCGTGGTCGATAGTGCTTTCCTGTTGATGAAAAGTGCTCTTTATCCAGACACTGAAGCAATAACGCAGCCGCTCTAGAACCGCAAGTGTTGCCGGTCCGCAGAATGACGCCCGTTTCTCACTCAGAAATGAGCCAACATGACTTGAAATACACACAGACTCCTGGTTTGAGGATTGTACAGTTAACCTTTGTCTAGAGCTCGGCTCGACCGGATTCCAGGAAACTCTTTTATTTGTTAAAGTTGTGCAATATCACGAACATGAAGTCATGCTGTAGTTTTTGATCTCCAGATGTTTAATAACTTATTTCAGTGCTGTAAAATCCCATAGTAATGATTTTATGTCATTTTTGTGATTGGTGGCGATGCTGTGTAGATGTAACTGGTGTACATAGATATATATTGTATATTCCTTTCCTAAAAGTATGCTTCAAACACACTTTACTGCTATTTCTGCCAAGAATAGATTCAGGACAGATTTGAAGTAGCATGCAACCTAAAAAGTGAATAATCTTATTGAAATGCCTTACCATTTGCATTGAAACGTGTGCATTAGCCTTGCCTATCCATCTGAGCGTCAGTGCACTTTTCCAGATGCATGTTAAATAACCGGCTGTGTTCCACTGCAGAGACCTGATATGATTTTTATTGCAGCTTTATTCAGGGAGCTCAGTCTTTCACCCACTGGAATCAATATCACTTTTAATCTGCAGGTAGAAAGGCACCCCACATACAAATTATAACTTAGAGGAAATATGATTTTGGATAGCTACTTTGAATTATTACGTGCCAGACTTAAGAAAAAAAAAAAAAAAAAAGGTGTGGATAGGCTTCGCTCCATTGTAGTGAAACATATTCACCTCAAACCTCATTATTTGATCTACTTTGCATACTTCAGTGTGGCTGGTACGTCCTTTCTGACACTGTCCAATAAAATGTGTGATTTCCTTTCCCCGGCTCTCGTGCTTCTCTTCCTCCGTATTTAATACTAACCCCTGTCACCGCTTCCCTCAGTTCAGCTGGAGATATGTATCATTTTGAATATTACACTTTGTTAATCTGAATGTAAATGTGTTCGCTTGGAATGATGACATCCTGCGTGAACGATAAGTCGAGTGAATATTAATTATAAATGCAGATATTCAGATTTCAAACAGAAACCTTAACTCGGTGCTGCTGAGTTGTGGATGGGCTAGCTGGGCTCAGAGCAGATCAGCTGACAGCCTCCCTGCATACTGAAGCAGTAACAGCAGATGAATACAGTCAGTTGGCAAGAGGACCGACTGCCTGTTTAGTTACAGCCTGTTTCCTCCCTGTCAGCTACACCTCCCTCTCCTGACTGACCTGGACTTCACAGGTAAATTACCTTTCTGTTTCATGGATATTTTGTGTGTGTGCGTGCAGTTTAATGGATGTAGAACCAGCAGTTCCCCCCTTGAGTGGATGTGCACATACATTTGAATTAAAATATTTAAATCTGGCCATTTTCACCCTAAAAAAATTCCAAAGCCTCATTGTTTCCCCTATAAAAGTATTAACTGTCAGGTGGGAAAAGCCACTAAAACAGCACAAAGACCAGAATGGGACATTTAACCTCTCCATTGATACCTAGGATGATGATACTACTACTACACTGCAACAACTCAAAAATCTTACCAAGATTATTTGTCTTATTTCAAGTAAAAATGTCTTATTTCTAGTCAAAATATCTCATTACACTTAAAATTTTCACTTGTGACACAAATGAACAAGTGAAAATTTGCTTGTTTCAATTGGCAAAATTTGTTGAAATAACTTGTTTCAAGCTAATTTTCACTTGTTTCAAGTAGATTTTCACTTGAAACAAGTGAAAATTGTCTAAAAACAAGTTATTTCCGAGGTGATCATGTCTTATTTTAAGTGTAATGAGATATTTTGACTAGAAATAAGACATTTTTACTTGAAATAAGACAAATAATCTTGGTAAGATTTTGAGTTTTTGCAGTGTAGGGCTGGATGATATGGATAATATCAAATATCACAGTATGTTTCACCAAATACCTCAATATCGATACTGTGATGAAATTGTAGATATGGCCATTGGTGCTCTCACAAGATATTTCCAGATGAGATTTTTGATAAACAATCATTAGTAATGTGGATATGATGACCAAACAGGTAGATGCACACAATAAAAGCGCTAGAACAGATTAATAAGTTCAGTAAATTGTATTTCTTTACTGTAATGAAGCCTTTAACACCAGGGAAAGACATCACTTATACCACATCATAATATTACAGTATCTGAAATCCCAGGTGATATCTAGTTTCATATCACGATATCAATAAGATACCAATAAATAGCCCAAGCCTAACTACTACGTCTACTGCTACCACTAATAATAATAATAACATACTAATGCATTTTTTTCCCTGTGGAATCGGATTAAAATGTGGCAAAATGTGTGGCAGTGGACACTGGCTGATATTGAATCATTAATAAAAGCCCAATATCGTCCACATCCCTATATGGTGATGCTGTGTTACTGTATATATGTTATATTACAAAGAAGTGGCCCTTGTGTTGCTTTAAAACACAACAGGGGGGCGTGCGCCGCTGCTGTTGGGTTCCTAGATTTCATTGAGGAGCAGCATGACACTGAAAGAGAGGCAGAGAATATTCCTCCGAGTTTTATCTCTCTGGCCTCATCCATTAGATTATAGCTGGCTGGCCGTGACCAGCCACTGGAGCAAATTGTCAATTATGATGTTTATTGTGGAGCACACAGCCAGCTCCACCGCCTTAAGGGGGAAGGGGGTTGCTGAGGAGGCACACCTCGAAATACCAGCCGCGCATACACACACACACATACACACCCCCGTTTTCCCTTTTGCTCTCTCTTCTCCCTCGTCCTCGCTTCATGCTTCCTCCCGGCTAATTTGGTGGCTGGTCTGTGTGACACCTGCCACCCAGCCTGGCAGAGATAACCATTTCCCCACGGATTTCCCCTGGGACAGAAAGGAGAGGGAAGACCTCTTTAATATTTGTCTGGATGCTCCTGAGGGCCAACAATGCCGATAGAGAGGCGTTCATGAAGTGGAAATGGGCCTCATTATTTGTTTTTGGGATATTTATCAAGAAGACTGAGTGGAATAGCCTTGAATTTTCATGAAGGGCTTGAAAAAAAAAGACTATATACATATGTGAAATGTTTAAATGATGCAAACAGTGGTGTAATAGTCAAACATGTTGTGCTATGTTAGTCTTTTTTATATACATTTATATGAAGAAGAAATGGCTTATTTTTTTCTAAATATTGTTTTTTTTTTTTTTTTTCCCAAAATGTGACTCATCAGAAAACAACCCCAAGACAAGATAAAATGACAAGATTTTGTGTCTTTATTCACATATACAAACATTCACTTTTAAGATGTTAACTGAAGTGCAATTTACAGACCTTAGCAGCATTTATTCATATACTTTAATTTACATCATAATCAGACGTTTTAGGATCTCTTCACATCTTCTTTTTAACATCTTTTATACATTTCTTGGATTTTTACATATGTACACTCGTAGATACAATATTGCCATTCAGACATGCCTTACTTTTAATATCTCTCAAAATAAATCTCTCAGAGGTGAGGTGGGTACAAGGGGTTCTCATATCCTTGAACGATTAATACGGCGATTATGGAACGTGGCGTGAGGTCGTTAGCTACGTACACAAACAGTGACGGCTGGCTCGTGGGGTGTGTGAGCCACAGGCGGATTTACAGAAAAGAAAACGGCCACACATGGATGACGACAAACGGCTTTTCTCGCTGCACTCACAAGCAGAGGGAGACTAGATTTACACAGGAACACAGTTACATTTTCAACTCTGTGGAAGCAAATCTGCTCAAGGCTTGGACTGAAACACTCCACAGATTATCAATAAACTGAGAAAGAGACTCTGAGGGCTGATTCTGATACCTGTATTTTTGTACTGATGCTGCCAATAGCAAATATTTCAATTTTGCCATTTTAAATCCAAAGAAAAAACTGCAAGCATTCTGTTTCCATCCACAATTTGATTCTTTTCAGGATGAAGCCTCTGAAATATTATTCGGACCTTCATGCGACACTAAAATTCTTCACTGAAACAGAACGATGAGCAGCTCTTGAAGGAGTGACCTGCAGAATTGCACCTGTTTACGAAAGGTGGAGTGTTGTGTTATGTAATTACCTGGGTGTGCTATGAGTCCACACGAACACAAAAAACACTACAAGTCCCGGTACCCGTTTTCTGAGGACATTAAATGTCTCTTTTCTCATTATTTTCCTTTTTAAAATGGAAAGTAGATCCGGCAGGTAACGTCTAAGGGAAACTTCCACATAGTGACCTTGTGCCAGGAAGAAACAACCTGATGGTGCTTTCACAAATTGCAACTACACACAAAAAAAGGGGTACTAGGACTTGTTGTTTTTTTTTTTATTTTGGCATAAACCACTTTATTTGCATTTGTTTAGACATTAAAAGTGCTTTTTTGGTGGCTGTTTTTCTGCACTATGGAAGTGACTGGAGGGATAGAAATCCAGTATTGTGGATGATCAGCCCAGAGGAGTACAGAGCAACTAATGAGGAGATTTCACCACCATGTGAACTCATACAACACCCAGGGAATTACACAAGCCAATACTTCACCAAAGCTCAGTTTCACTCTGAATGAAAAATGAGTTTGCATAGGTTCATTTACAGGTTTGACAGGTGTCTCTGTAGTTGTGGTCACAGGCGAGCCAAAAGACCAATATCGACTCCACATATATCGGTTGATCAGGTCACTGGTGAACTGTAATTGAAAGCCAGATGTGGGTCACGTTTTTGCTCAAGCTCTTGTGTAAATCTAGCCGGCGACAGAAATGACCTTCCTCACACACTCGAGTTACACTGCGCCGCACACACAGTCAATCTGCGCCGCGACTGTATCCCCGGCTGCCCAGCGGAGCGTGCACGGCTGCTCAAACGGGGGCCTTCCAAGGGGCACGGGCCGGAAACCGACACAGAAGCGCCACTAGATGTCACTGTCACTGCTTTTATGTGGCGGCCGCCTGAGCCACGCTGCCGGCGATTAGCACGCCTTGTCTGGGTTCTTTATGGAGAGAGAGAGGGTGGGCTCTTCAGCGGTGACTGAGAACAACACAGTCATGATTAGGATGAATATAAACATTTAGCTGCATTATAACTGGCGCGGGTAAATCAACACGCCTGTTCTGATCTGACACTCGGCGCACAAAGGACGCGCGCTTACATCATGAAGTGGGCAAAGAAGTAAAAAAAAAAAAAAACAGGAAAAACTTGTGAGTGTGTGGCAGAAGTGCGCACAGTGATGAGGTGATCTTACACACTGACGTGATGCTGGGGGAAGAAAAAAGAAAGAAAGAAAGTGGTGCGTCTGTGACCTGTGGTGGCAAAAAAAAAAAGTCGCCGTCACCTCCGCCATGATACGTTCAGGGCGGTCACGACCACACAAACACAACAGTGTGATTGGCCCAATAATGAGCAGCACACACACACACACACACGACCTGTGAAAGAGAGGAACACACCCTCCCTGATCACCTCCACTTCCGCGGCTGCCATTATGCTGCCTCGCTGCCCTCACCTCTATTTTTCTCTTCTCTCCCTGTCGGGGTGAGGAGAAGGAGGGAAAAAAAGTGTGTGTTTGGAGGAGGTGAGGGGAGGGGAAGGGGGAGGGGGGGTGAATTAACCTGTCGATGTGCCTTGTCAAACTCTGCTGTTGCCGGGCTGCTTGAAAGGCAAGGAAGAGATGGAGGAGGACGGGGACTAAGGAAGGATGGAGGGAGGAGACGCAGACAAAGAGAGAGAGAGGGAGAGAGAGAGAGAGAGAGGGTTGGACAGGAGTGAAAGGGCGAGGAAAACGAGTGTCAGTCAGAAAGGAGGGAGGAGGACGAGAGGAAACGGAGGGAGGGAAGGTAAGATGGGGCCTGCTTTGAGGCGAGGTGAGGGTACAACGTCGAATCCTACCTCTCTCTCTCTTTCTTTCTTTCTCTCCATCGCCTCCCTTCCTCTATCACCCGTCACCCTGACAGGGCCAGTAATTGGACGCGGCCCACTCTCTCTCTCTCTCTCTCTCTCCCTCTCTCCTTCTCTATCTCTCTCTCCCCCGTGGCTCCGCGCCTCAGCAGGAGCCTTGGGGCCCGGAAATAGCTGATGACAAGATAGCAGCTGCCTTTCACTCCGCTCAAGGTTACTCCGCCCCACCATGACAGCCAAACCACACCTTTGTATGTGTGAGTGTGTGTGTGTGTGTATGTGTGTGTGTGTGTGTGAGTAAGTAAGCGTGTCTGTGTGTTTCATCAAAATAGGTTGAGTCACGGGAAAAAGCAAAAATCCATTTTGAGGGCGAGTTCCTTTCAGTTCCTGGTTCTTTCAGGTTTTCCATTTGACGTTCCTCTTGCCCGTTTGTATACATCCAAAACACACACACACACACACACACACACACACACACACACACAGACACATGGTGGTAGCCTTGAGGCCGGCGTGTGACTGACAGCTTGTTGACTGGTGGGATGCAGGTGGGGAAAGTGACTGATGAACGCTCCTCTTCCCCTTAAAGATGCCATGAAAAGGCACTCACACTTCCTTCATTTGATGGATTTCCTCTTAAGACAGGAAACCAGGGCGGGACAGCGCACGGGGCGGGATTATTCAAAAGTTTAATCCAACTGGAAAAAGTTACACTGCCAAAAATCTCCATTTCAACAAGACATTTAGTCTCATATTCAGTGTTCAAATCTTGTTTTTCTTTAAACAGGTGAGACCTGCCGGTGGGAGGGGAACACGAACGTAAATCTGCTGAAACCAGGCAGAATAAGGCAGACAAGCACTACGATCAACAAAAGGGCACTTGATTCAAGAATATTCTGGAAACAAGTTGATTAGCACTGGAAAAAATGGGATTATCTCATCCCACTGGCAGATTTTTGTTACCTTGAAAAACAAGACTTAAAATGAGCCTAAATGACCTGGACAGGGAGAGAGAGAGAGTTTTATTTGGTGGGACGAGTGAAGAGGTCACATGACTCCAAAATTGGCTGAAATTTGTATTTATGCCCTGAAGAGCAGCGTGAGGTCACCAGTAAAGATATCATGTTTTCCAGGAAGGAGGAGAAAGCATGGGTGTTCATTTCATGGTGTCTTTAAAACGCACACTGAAGTGCCCTTGAGCAAGGCCTTTCAGCTGAGTCAGCCTGTGTTTGTGAATGTGTGTTGCTGTATGGATGTGAAGCAGGGCGGTGCTGGAGAAGCGCACGGTGCTCAGTCGACATTCCCTGGTTAAATTAAGGTTAAGAAAAACACACGTACATACACATGTACTCATACACACACACACACACACACACACACACACACACACTGCTCCTCAGTCCGACAGCAGGAAGTGCTCCTGCTCGGGTGGTTTCTTGACCCAGGTGCCCAGGCCCGTGTCCTGCAGAGATCTGAACCACTGCTGCTTGACCGTCTGGTAGGGGCGCGCCGCCATCTTGGCCTCGCAGTACATGAGCTGCCGCTCCGCCGAGCCACACGCACGGACCCCCAGCTGAGGAGGGAGGGCAGGCAGGAGGGGGGCACGGAGAGACGGAGAGAGAGACAGCAATTGAGAGGCAGATAAAAGCAACACGGAGACAGACAGCCAGATAGGAGGAGGAAACAAAGAGAGAAACAAAGTGGGGGCAGAGAGAGGGTAAAGGTTTCGCGCGCGAGGGAGAGGAAGAAAAAGAGCGAGCAAAACAAAACGAATGAGCCGGCACAAACGCATTTGGGGGGGGCGAGTATGTGTGTGTGGGGGGGGGGCTTCAACAGCTGTGTAATCTCCCCATTTAAATTTCACAAGCAATTGAACATTCTCTGTGCTTTTTGTGCATTCCTATTGTCGCAAGGGGTGAGGGGAAAAAAGAAGATAGGCGGAGAGACAAGCACGGGGAGAGAGAGAGAGCAAAAGTTTCTTTTGGAGATTAGTGCGACTGCTCTTGCGTGGCCCTTCTATGCGACGCACAGGGAGCACTTAGGGTGGGGGCCTCCTCGAGTGCTTCTCCAAATAATTATGGTTTCATAGTCATTATGCTTTAACGGCCGCCATTTGGCGATGCAGGCAGTGTCTGTTACATAAAGTTTCAGAATGAAAATGAAAGTGCAGCGGGTCTGCGTGCTGCCGTTAAAGAAGCGAGCTGCCAGTTTTCGATAAGCTGCACAGACGGCAGCTGTTGCCAGGCCGACCAGTTCATCCACAGGAAGTGAGGACGGCTCCGCGGCTCCTGCGCCGCGCTCACCTGCAGCCCGGCCGCCGCCGCGTGCTCCTCTCATTTTGAAATGCTGCCTGCTGCATTTTTGTTTGCGTGAACTTTAGGTGAATGTGCACATGCACTATTAATGCTCCTGTAATGCTGTGTGCACGTATACAGAGCAAGTGATTCCTGCTGTTCACGGCCGGCGTGCTGTATTGCCTCCCAGTGAGGGGCCATTTGCAGGGGGACTGAAAGGGGATGGCAGCCCCCTTTGTGAGCACAAATGATCAAAGACGCGGCTGTATACTTTAAGCAGTAAGCTGCAGGAAGCCGTGCTTTGCAGTGATTTTGGAACAGCTAAGTGGTGTTGTTTGACACAGCACAATGTAAATCTATCAGAGGGAACACAAATGTTCAATGCATCAGTGGTAATCCTTAAATACTTCAGTTTTTTGGTCTCCACTTTTTGTCCCCATCTTTGGTGCTAAGCTCTCGTTCAGATCAACAAATGTAAAAGCTTTCCTGGACTAGACACATGTACTTTAAATCACTGCTGTGTTATAGGGAGGAGCAAACTGAGTTAAATATTATAAATTACATATTATTTCTCTAGCAAGCAATACAGTTCTGGTAGCTAAACAATGCTATTGCTAAGTGTCACATCAACAGTAATATGAGTGCTAATTATCACTTAGCTTAGTAAGAATTACATTAAATGTTATGAGGCCAAAAGTCTGCATTTTTACTGAGTATCTCATAATAGCTTTGAATGTAAGTCAGCCAATCAGAGCTCTGCCCATCCTGCTGCGCCTTCACCGTTTCTGTGCCCCGTCATACTTGCCCTCACCTTTCGATAAAGCCTGCTCCAGCGGGTGAACAGGGCGTGCTTGCAGAGGCGTGAAGGCGTTCCCGAGTCCCGCCTCTGTCCCGTGGCGGTGTTGACCACCTCCAGCTGGGAGTCGCCCAGAGTCCAGTTGACGCTCACACACGGGGCCTTCCCCGGCTGCTGATACTCGGCACTGCTCAGCCCTGCAGCCAGGAGAGCACAAGGGAAAAAGACACTTTGTTGCTTCTTGTTTTAGGAAGATCATCATCTCTGCAGCAGACCATGGAGATATGCTCTCTTGCAGCCCTGCCTTTTAACTCAAAAAAATGATCCTGTAGTAAGTTATGCTGCTCTCCCTACACACTGCAAAGTCTCCATGTTAACAAGTCCTGTAGTCTCATACTGACTCTTTAAATCAACAAGTGGAAAATCCACCGGCAGGATGAGATAATCTCATTCGTTTCCAGTGCTGATCAACTTGATACCAGAATTTTCTTCAATCATTTTCTTGATCCTACCGGGCTGATCTACCGTATTCTGCCTTGTTTCAACATATCTACACCCGCTGAAGTGAAACTACATTGCAAACAAGATTTTAACTATGAGACTAAATGACTTTTTTTTTGCAGTGTCTGGCTTATTTTAGTCTAATCTGCATCACTTTTAGGCATAAAAGATTTATGTCAAAAAAAAAAAAAAAGATAGACTTTATCCCTGTTAACGAACAAGTGGATAAACTGACTTTAGGTGGGTTTAGGCTTCACTACATGCCCAGTGTACAATACTTTTCCCAAAATCCTATTTATTGTAATGCATTATGATCACATTCATTCAACAATCAATTTGCTTCGGGGAAAACGCGCACGTGTGCCGCACCGTGCAAATCAGAGTTCAGTCGCCGCACAAACACATTTCAGGAGAATGTTCAAAACTTGTAATGCACTTGCGAGACGTTCTTTAATAAACACATAAATACCCGAGTGGAAATAAGCTGCTGTATGTTTTTTTTTTTTTTTTTTTTTTTTTACTTCAAGCCTGCACTTTCTTGTTTCGTTTAACCTTCCTTCCACCCTTCCCGCGCTCTCTCCCCCAGGCGAACAACACACGTAAAGTTTTGCAGCGCTGCAAAAAGCCGAGTCAACCTGGACCTGAAACTGCATGGCTGTTTATACTGTATGAAGCTTTGATATACCCTCAGAGAGAGAGAGAGAGAGGGAGGGAGAGAGAGAGAGAGAGAGAAAGAGAGGGAAGGGAGGCTATCAAGCACTTGCCATTGGGCGTATTTGTGTGTGGTTGTGCCTCTCTGCTCTTGAATGCATGCACCTAATAGCGGTTTTGAGTGTTGCCAGCTATGTGCGTTGTAAACATTATCTCCACACACAAAAAAAGAGACAGCTCCCCTGAATTGGAATCTCTGTCCCGCCTTCCTTCCCTTTCTCTCTCAAATAATTAGCCTCGCTAGCGAACTACACAAAGAGAGCAGTGGAGGACGGAGAACGAGAGACGGAGGTAGACGGAAAGTGGAGGTGAGTGGCGGTCACACTGGGCTCCATGCACAGAGACTAGCTGTCTGCATTGAGAACGCCAGCGCCGGCAGAGGTGTCGCTCCCGCGGCAGAAGCCCAGCTGACACCGCAGGGTCAGAAATTAAACAAGGGCTCGGGGCAAGAATGTCCTTGAAACTTCACAAAGTGCCCGTGAAATTAAAAATGACAGGGCGAACAAAAAAACGCCACAAGTAATTAGGAATACCATTTTTGCAATTCACACGGTACATACTTTCCTTTCGGCCGTCGAGTAGTCGCACATGAACGCAACTACTGTCCCCTGTGGGCCACCGTAGGTGATTTGTGGGAGCCTGTGACCGGGGGGTCCTTTCCCATGTGTTCCGGGCCAGAAAAATGGATCGGATCATAAAGCCACCGAATAAGCAGCCTGAAGCAGCAGAAAATGTTGGCACCGTGCAGCCAGCGGGAGAAGAAAATGCCGACCTCACCGAAACAACTACATCAACTTAAAATAAAATGATGGACCGGTTGGGGACAGAAACAGCATCTTCTATAAGGCCAGTTTCAAGCCGTCAGTGATACGAGTGCCATCTGATGATTAGAGTAACGCAGGTCTTAGTGGTGCAAATTGAGTGTTAATTAGCCAAAGCAGAATATAAATTATTTCATAAAATTGTAGAGGAAATCTGAGGCATGCAATATACTTGAGTGCCTCAGATTTCTTCTAACTAACAAGGTCCAAACTTAAGATCTTTTCACCCCCAAGCAGCACCCCATGCATATTGTTTCTGGACTGTGTATGATTTCATGGTTCAGACTGCCTGAAAAAAGGACCGGTGGACAAAAATCACATCCTTGCAGACAGACAGACAACCTTGGTGTCCACCCCTGTCTTTGAACACCTGCTGGCACCTCCTACTGTACTGTCAACACCAGCTTGACTTGATTCTCATCGACGATGTCATGTTGAGGCACAATCAGACGCTGATGTGAGGTGTTTGCTGGGGACGACAGTTGTGTGTCCCAGGTGTTGTTCCTGTTTTTTTTTTTTTTTTTTTTTTTTTTAACTTGTGTTGCATCTGGATTGCATCTTAGAAAGGTAATGAAAGCGGAATGCTAGGGCCAGTATATCTAGAAAAAAAGTGACTCAACATTATTCCCTATTTAATCCATCAAATAGTCTTCAGAAAGCAATCTGTTTCTTGAACTGCACCATGACTTCCACCCCGTTCTTTACTGCCTCCTCTGATGGTGAAGGTATCTTCCTACAGATCACCTGACAGATTATCTAAAGCACATGAACAACAGTTGCCCTTGATCTTCCCGTCTGACAGACAGCTTGTTACAGGACAATGTGTGATGTACAATACCACAACACATGCCTGAGGATCATTTCCCCCCTTGCCACACTCATTTTCCCGTCTTCACTCTTCCATTCACCAATCTCAATTCCTCTTTTCTGTAGCTCCTTGGAGCTGGAATGAATTGCCTGCCACAATAACAATCCTCCGAGTCTCTTATTACCCATCCCTTCTCTCTTGTGCAGACGCACCTCTTTGAACAAAAGACCCTCCTATCCATCCTGCCTTCCCTTTCTCTCACTCCATTCATGGCTCATTTGATCCCTTCAATGGACTTGACTCCTCTGTTTCTGTAATAGCCAATTTGATTTTTCCCCCACTGAAGACTTGATCAATTTCTATTCTGGGCAGTGTCTGCCAGATATGAAAGAGGCTGAATCAGAGGCTTTGGTTATGGGATTCATAATGTACAGGATACAGCTGCTTTAGAGTCGCGGCTATAGCCCAGTCTGTGTATTTATATGTGCTGTAGAAAAAACTGTTCCACCTTGACTCGATCTGGCATCTGCGCTGCAGGATTTTCAAAAGTATTCCTCTTGGGGGTTGAGCAACAGTGCTGGAGCACTGAGGCAGCAAAGCATGTGGAAAGTGGGACTTCTGCAAAGTGTATCTAGGGCAGCAGTCAAGAGGTGAGAGAAGTGGGTTTGTAGCTGGAAGGTTGCTGGTTTGAATCCCTGGACTGGCAGGAGAAAGTGAATGAGTAAAGCCGTTTTCTCCTACCATCAAGGCGCCCCTTAGCAAAGCACTTCCAACGGCTGAAAGCATAACTTCCCATCGATTTCCACCATGCTGATCTATTCTAACCGTGTCTGTCTTGGTCACATGACTAGCCATCACAGTTTTAATTTTTTCAAGATTTTCTAGCATTTATATTAAAATGTAAATCATATTACAGAAACCCATGACACTGTTCAACAAATAATGTTTTAAAAAAAAAACAAAAAAAAAAAAACATGATATAGGACAGAGTTACCCCATTTCCCATGGTGTAACTGGAAACAGTTATAGATGATTAGGTTCTAGCAGGTTGGTCAGTTTTCTACTTATAATACAATAATAATTAATTAATGTAATAATTAATTACAATAATAATTCTTGTAACTCGGTTTTGGTAGGTGTGACCAAAACGTATTTATCACAGCTGTGATCACATCATTTTCTTGAGCGAACGTGAGGAAGCAACAGGCGAAACGCACTCCCAATAAAGTCACAGTAAAGTTATTTCAGTGTGCTGAGGTTAATTTTTGTCTTCACTGATATTAACAAATTAGCTGTGAGCTAAGTTAATCCTATAGACAGTGAGTCCAGTGAATGGTTAATACTAATTTCCTGCACTGTTGTTAACATTCTGTCAAAGGCACCAACAACCTACCAGGTAAGGCTCAACTCCTCACACAACCAACGTTTTTTAAAAATTTGAATCAAAATCAAGAGCCACCAAGTTAATTTCACAGTGGTGTTATTCATTTTCTTGCAAAAACAGAACATGTTTCTGTCAATCATGAATCAGTTCTCCCGTAAACAAATGCCGGTTCTTCATTCATTCATTCATTCATCTTCTAAACTTATCCTCACTAGGGTCGCGGGGGGGTGCTGGAGCCTATCCCAGCGCTCATAGGGCGAAGGCAGTGAAACACCCTGGACAGGTCGCCAGTCCATCGCAGCAAATGCCGGTTCTACTCATTTTATTTCAGTGAAAGTTACACTGTGAAAATTAGTGCTAAATAAATAGTGTAGTTCATCAGGTAATGGATATTGAAAATTAGATACATGCATGTACTCATTACAGAGAGAAATGATATTTTGGAATGGCTTTGCATGCTTCTGGGGTCAAAGCAAGGTGTGTGTAATGTGATGCTGAGGCAACAGACAGGCCTTGTGTCTGATCTGATCGGTATGATGGAACATGTGTTGCGATGTGAAGCGGAGATCATCAACTTTCCTTGTTAAATCAAAATTAAAAAAAGAATGTACACGTACTTGTAAGAGCCCACAACTGGTGAGTAAGTGCAGATTGTGTGATTGCACGACAGCTGAAGGTGCGGGAATCATTATGAGCGTGACGTGTATCTATTTTTGGGTTGCAGTGACAAAGCCCCGCCCCGGTTCCTGCTCCTGCCACGGTGGAAGTTAACAGCAGGGCGAGAGTGAAGGACAAGACAGCCCATCGATGTGTTTGGGCCTCGGGGTACAGGTGCAGCTGCCCTGTCTGTGTGAGATAAGAGAGGGCCCGCGCTCCTCACCAGCTCCGGCTTCCTCTATGGGTGTCGCTTTTTTAAATAACCCTGAATGAGCTGCGGGACGCACAATAGCCGGGGATCTCATCAGAGCCAATGAAAGGGGCGAGGAGGAGATGAGAGGTGAGAGGCGGGAAGGATATGCACGCGGACGTCTGAATGCGAGCAGAGATCTCTTTTTCTATTCTTTCTGTGCGTCGCTTTCTCCCTCTCCTTCCCTCATCCTGTCTCCCTCTCCTTCCTGGCTGCCTTCACATTGAATGGCTGTCCGATAAGGGCTGTGATTACATTGATTTGATGTAGGGCCATCTCCACTGTCTGCCCATCTCTTCCCCTCTCCTCCCCTTCCTTCGCCTTACAGCCTTCAATAGACTGTACTCAGGTCCCTGCAGGAGCAAAGATCTGACAGTTTGTGACACACACACACACACACATACACACACAAAACACAGTCATTGTGAAGCATGTCGGAGGGGAGGGCCAGAGTGTTGTGGCAGACGTAGGAAGCCACCTCTGTTTAGAGGGTAGACGATGTCTGAAGGTAAAGGTCATGTCTACACCATTTGTCAACATGGATAACCCAAAACACAGAAAAATAGTTCAGAGGACATCCTACAGCCTCTCTCTTTGTGTTAGCGGCTGGCGGAAAACATTCACCTGGGAGCACCGGGGAAGACTTTCCTTGATACAAATGTCTACAGACATTGCGCAAACAGAGAACGTTTCCTAATGCATGATTCATTATAGGCAGAGTCAATTACAAAGTAGAAAGCATGGATAAATTGATCATACCTGACCAAAAGTCTCAAAATATCAACTGCAGCCTGTAATATCGCCTTCATTTGATTCAAAAGCAACCAGAAACTCTATTCAAGTCAAGTTGAAATGACTCCATTCCAAAAGCCATTGAACAAATCATGAAAAATGCCTCCCATGGTGCTCGCTGAAGCCGTGGTCGGGCGTTCAATGATAAATTCATTCCAGCCATCATCACCAGAGGACAATTCGGTACAATTATCAATCTTGATGAGGATAGGCCTCACAAAATATTCATCCTCATGGCACCCAATTACCCGGAGCAGTCCTCTGCAACTCTGCTCTGTAAAGAGCTGATATGCCCTTCAAGCAGTGTCAAAGAATATGGAAGTATAATAGCACTTGCTTGAAAACCTGACAAAAGTGTGCCAAAGTTTTTGTGAGCTGTCAAAGATGTGTTGAACAGCATCAGCTCCAACTTTGCCCGCTGTGTATCAACATTTTGCGATGATATAACGCGATGTATTTTTCAAGAAAAGTCGCTCCTTGTTCGTGATTGTCACCAACTTTGTTCGTATTGATGATCCCCGGCAACAAAACGTGCCCTACATCGTTGTGCATCTCTGTCGCTCAGCCTCTGCGTCTGCCCTAGATCTGGTGATGGCTGACGCAGTTTCTACAAGTTGGGTGTCATTCAGATCCTGTTCCAGCATTCATCTTCAGTACAAACGAAAGCCTGAGGTCTCAATGGAGCCCTGGAAGCAGACGTGCCAGACAAGTTCCTAGTTGTTGCCTGTCTGGCTGGCACAATGTAAGAGGGGAGATGCAAGGGTACACGAGTTTGTCGAGCGCGCGGCGTGTGTGTATGCAAATCTGTCGTCTGTTTGTGTGTTATTTGGTCTGGGGTTTTCTCAAACATATTTCTTAAAAGGAATCCCCTAAAATAGAGAAGTATTTGGCCTCCATCTGGGGTGGCCCCGTCTGAAGACACCGTGATGTTTTTCTTTAGCACAGAGAGGTTTGTTGTGGTTTAGAGGGAGGGCGAGAACAGCAAACACAGGCTGTCATTTGGCTGCGGTAAATGATGGGGAAAAATCAAAACAAAACAAATTTTTTCAGCACTACTCAGAAGTCATAAAACAATCAACCACACCTTGCCAATCACTGATGCTTTTATGGTAGTGAGCTCCTTTCCACCTGGAGCTACCATGCATTCTTTGGATTGGAATTGGACTAGAGTTGGGCAGAATCCAAATTTTACTACAGATAGGACGTCCTCATACTATATTGCCAACCAATTTTAAAAAATAGGGTTCTAAGTATATTGTAGACTCCATATAACTATGGGATATTTCCTGTTGATGTACTGGGTCGTCCTCTAGACTTAAAGCTACCCGTGTTGTTACCAAACGACACATCAGTCCCCACAGAGGTTAGCTGGTTGTAGATTCATAAGTTTGAAGTATTTCCATCTTTGACTGCAGTGTCCCTGATACAAATTTTGCTCACAGCAACCTGGGATACCATATTACCACCCAACCCTGAACTGGACACAACAAACCCTACTATAAAAGATGCACTGAAAGCCCAAACAGAGAGGCATTTAGCCCTGTTTACAGCAAAGTGCAGACCCAGCCAGTCTCTATTCACCAATGCACACTACACACACAGAAATTAATTTAACAAAACTGAGGTAGCATTTGGATTCAGCCAGGAAGCATATTTAGATCAGTCAGCCAGCAGGCACCTCAGAGAGCAACATACTAGCTGAAAATGAGTTGTCAGGATAGTTGTGGATGGGGAACAATGAGACACGACTGTCACTTTTAAGGGATTTAAATATCACATGAAGGAGGGACTTGAGTGACAGTCTGTATTTTGATGACTGAGGGACAAATCCCCAAGTTTCGCGGAGGTTGGTGTTTTTGTCAACTGACATCTTAACTGATGGGAACATAATTAATTAAAGGTCTATTGAAATAAAAATGGGATGAGAGGATTGACACCAGCCTCATCTGAGCATCCCCAGTGCTCCATGCTCACACTTTAGCATATGCCATGTTGAGTGATTAGCTTCATTACAAACTGTTTTATTTTGAAAAGTTTTATTTAACAATCTGAACAAAATTCACTTTACTTCTTTTTATTCTTATATTGAAGCTTTCTTGTCATTTTATTTTATTAATAATAACAACAACAACAACAATAATAATAATAATAATAATAGTTATATTATTATTGTTATTGTTATTGTTATTGTTATTATATTTTTCACAGTTTTGGGGTAATTGTGTGGTAATTTTATGGTAATATTTTTGTAATTAAATTTTAAACATATAATCATAATACTTACAAATGTTTTCTGGGCATCATTTAAACTAAGCTTTTGCAAATCTTCTGTTTTTTTATTTTTCTTTTTTTGTTGTTGTCTTTGTTTTTCCTGGTAATGTGGCAATTTCATAGTCATTGTCTTTTGTGGTAATTTAATTGTAAATTTAAATGTTTAATGTTTAATGCCTGATGCAGCTGGGTTTATTTTGGGAGCTGTTTCAGGTGAACAATCACAAATTCATCAGTCATCACTAGCTTTACAAAGTCTCCCATCGTCCACCACCTTCACATCCTGTGAAAACAAAGTGTGCTTTGTATGTTCAAAACATAAAACTTCCAAATCTAGCCTTATATTGTTTAAAATTATTTTCCATTTACCTTTAGAGCTGCTACAAGTTGTTATATTTACATTTTTGACGTACTGCTGAGGGTGTGCGTAGTGTTAACATGAGGCATCATAGGCAGTGATCTTCTGGGGACACATGCATGATTTTGCTGCCAGTCTACTTGAAACTATGCTATTGCCTCAGTGTCAGGTGCAACTATAAAGCAGCTTCAGATCTAGACGACATGTGGACACAAGACACCAGTCTGTCTGTCTGTATCGTAGCCATACCGCTTAGAAGGGGCTGGTTGCGTCGGTAGGTGGCGGGCAGCGGGCCCAGGCGTTCCTGCCGCTGGTTCAACACCCGTCCCAGGTGGCCCGTGTGGCGCAGGCTGCCCACCGTCACACTGTGCAGGTACACCGGATCCACAAAGTGGCTCAGCAACGCTCCCTGCAGGCCGAGGATGTTCCACCTGAGGGGAGGGAAGATCGGGAGGCGGAGAGTGGAAAAAGGAAGGAGAGAAATGGGCAGTGGGGAGGGGGGAACAGATGGGAAAAGGGAGGTTTAAGGAGAGGGTTGAAGGTGAGGAGAGGATGAAAGCGATGCGAGGGTGGGAGAAAGCAGGGATTATAAGAGTGGAGGAGATGAAAGAGCATGAGGAGCAATGACAAGAAGACGGAGAGAAGCAGGAAGGGCAAGGAGAAGGAAATGAACAGTACGGAAAAGATGGAAAAAAGGGAGGGAAACAATGACGGGACAATGGGTACGGGAAGAGGTGAGGTAAGGAGGATGGAGATGAGAAAGAGGAACAAGGAGGAAAAGAGGGGAAATAGGATGCAGAGGAGAAAGGGGGGGATTTGGGGTGGAAAGAAAGAGAGAGAGACAGAGAGATAGAGGACACATGAGCGTCAATGACAGGAGAGACAATTTGATCACTATCTTGGTGTGGGACGTGAGGCGCTCACGGCCGATGTTGGACTGACACACACACACACACACACACACACATACACACAGCCTCTCTGCACAAAACACATCGCCACCGCCACCAGCCGCACGACGGACAGCACATTACTATGCATTCATCAGCGGCATTGTGGTTAATGCACTGCGTTGGGGTGCAAGCTCTCCTCGATGGCTCAGGACAAGGGCAATCACCTCCAGGTTTGTTTAGGGAGATCCACAAGTGACACAAAATCATTACAGGGCTAATCCTGCCAGCCACAAAGACGGCTGATACTGTAGCCAGCTGGACCGGTGCCATCTACTGTTGAAATCTCCTCTATTTAACCAGCAGATGCTAATTTATGGATGGAAAATGATAATTACCATGTTTATTATCATTTCTGCCCTTCAGAGAGAGAGCTGAGAGCAGGGAGAGAGAGGGAGAACAAAGCAAATGCCTCCTGTGTACCTGCGTTGTGTACTCTCCCGTGCATTGGGCTAATGAACTTATGAGAGGCGCAATCACAGGCACAACATTATGCTACTAATTTTTACATCATTGTTCTTTTTTGTTAATCAATGTCTCTTTATCATGGACGCAATTACAGCGGGTGCCTGATTTTTTTTTTTTTCTCCCAGTGACTTAATAATCACTCATTATGGCTTCTTTTGCCTCCCGAGCAGTCAATTAACGTCAACGGCTTCGCTAAATGGGCTCCAAAACTGGCGCCCGCTCGCCCGTGCTTTACCTGCAATCTGTCTGCAGGATCGGTCCTTCCTTCTCAAACAAAGAGAGGGGAGCTTTACTCAAACGCCCACACGCATGCACACGCGCGCACACACAACGCCACCACGGCTCCGCCAAAACAGAAATAATTTAGCCTGAAATATTAATTTACCCAGAAAGCGACGCCGTGAATTAGAAACATCTTCTAATCTCATGCAAGAAAAGACAGCCATCTGGCTTGGGTGTGTGAATTTAAAGAGAGGAGAGAGACCTCTCCGCTCTCTGTCTCTCTCCCTCTCTAACTCAATCCTTTCCTCCCTCCCACCCCGCGCTCAGTAAACGCCAACCATTAAAGTAATGTGTTCATCTACATAAAACCGCGATGGAATAGAAAAGATCATCGTTATATGGAAGCTATTCAGGCCCCTCAATTAAACCCAGCCGTTGACTTAAACCCCGGCGCAGGAGCAGGTGCGTCAACGGGCGCTGGCTCTCTTCCCCGCCTTAAGAAAAGAAAATCGGCCATCGTCAGGTAAAGCGATGATGGGGCGTGACATTAACGCTCCCTTATCGGTATATCCCTTATCATCAAAAATCCTATGATTAGAGTAAAGATCCTAAAATCCCCTGTGGTCAAAGTAGATCCAGCCGTGATAAAGTGCAGGCTGAAGGAAGTGGGGAGAATAAAAAGGTAATGGGAGGCTGAAAAATGAGTGTGACAGAGGACAAAAAGAGTATCTAGGGGATCACTTTTAGATTGCGCTGGTGTGTGCGTGCATTTGTGTGTGTGTGTGTGCTCGAGTCTACGGTCCTAAGCTCCTCTTAGTTCCACCCTCCACCCTGACCTTGATAAACTGGCCCTCAGTGACCCACTCACTTTAACGATGGCCACCGATCATTTACAGCGATATAAAAAAAAAAAAAAAAAAAAAAAGGGAAGAGGAGCTGTGGAGGAAAGAGAGTGTGTCTGCCGTCTGGCCTGGTGGATGGAGGGAGCGAGGGAAGGATGGAAGAAAAGCAGGGTGTCCCTTCTCCCTCCCCCGTCACTCTATTTTTTTGTAAAGTAATTGCTTTCACCCCCGTTGGTGACCTGGGTAGATTTAATCACACCGTCTCCAGCCCTGGCCAACTGAATCAAATTGGTCAAATTAACAGCAGCTCCACTGGAGAAGGGTTCACCCCTCTCTCTCTCTCTCTCTGTGTGTGTGTGTGTGTGTGTGTGTGTGTGTGCTGTGCCAATCACGTCCCATACACAACAATGGCTCAGCTGTGGTCCTGTATGGTTCAGCTGGCACAGTGTGGCTCTTACCGTGCTAAATTCACGGGTTCAGTTCCTGTTGAGGCCCAGTCATGGCAGACCAAATGAGGCCATATTAGAAATTGATTTCAGATCTTTTCGACGTTGCACGGTCAAGGGCGGAAGTAAGGAAACACAGATACTATCGTGCTGTAACTGAGTAGCCTCTTTTTTTTTTTTTTTTTTTTTTTTTAAATCATGTTCAAGTTTATTTATAGCCCTTATAGTCTTAAAATGCCTTACACACCCTCCGTTTATGGAACACAAAATGACAATAAATCAATAACCCAATAAATCAACCTTACTTTTCAGTTACTTTACTGCATTACTTATCAAGAAAAATAAGTAGTTACACTACAAAATTGTTTTTTTTTGTTTTTTTTTTTATCAAAAGTAATTTGTTAGACTTTTGTGTGATCCAGTCCAAAAATGTGTATGTGCAGCCTTTCAACTTTTGCAATGTTATGCTGGAAAAAAAAATTTACAGAATATGGAAGAAAAATAAAAGTAACAACATTCTAACATCTATCAAGATTTGAATGCACTAAGTTACTTTTTTTTTTTAGGTAACTCTTTTAGTTACTTTTAGTTTGTAGTTTACTAGTAGACTTTCACATCAATTTTACTTTTAATTCTACTTTTACATAAAGTAAAACTTCAACAAAGTAAAAGCATGTCTACTTGAGTAGTATATTTTTGCACTTTTCCAGCTCCTTCCCTCTGACTTGCAGTTTTAGATGCTGTTACACTGATCTTTTTTTTTTTTTTTTTTTTTTTTTTGCATGGACTTTGAATGGGTCTGGTTCATCATGGAGGACTGGGCTACCAGCAGCAGCAGATGTTGTGTAATGAGACAAAAACAAGCTAATAGCCTTGATTAGCACAATAACATCACTAGGATACAAAAAATAATAATAATTTAATTACTTCACTGGGATATATTAACAATAGAGCAGTACAGTTTCCAAAAAGCAAACTATAAACAGTCCCAGCCATATTGAGTTGATGAATTTGAGGTGTTAAAACAGCAATAAAACAGTATAATCAGCAATTATGGTCTATAATAACATCTCATCAGCGAGAAAAAATGAACATTATAGCATATTTTAGCAAGCTCTAGCAATGGCATACTGAATATCATAGTATAGTGCCAAGTCTGTGTGTGACTGATTCGATTTTTTCTGACTTACTTGAAGGTGGTGTTGAGACTTGTTTCTGGAAAATTCCTACATAAGTGATTTTTTTTTCTTTCATTAGTAAAAAATAAATTCATGAGATATTTTAGGTGATGAAATACTGAGCTATATTTGCACAGTTAGCTGCAGCTGCTAAGGTTTTCATTCGCACCACAGATAACAGATGACACTGAACTCCCTGATCCAGCTGGTCGACTTATTCACCTTATTTTTAAAGGAAAAATACAGACGCAGCCACTACACATTATTATTATTATTTTGTGTGTGTGTGTGTGTGTGTGTGTGTGTGTGAGAGAGAGAGAGAGAGAGAGACGTGAAGTGCTCCCACAACATCGTCAAATAAGCTTGTCAAGCTAGTTAGCAGGGGAGGGATGAAACGGAAGTGCAGCACAAAACAAAAACAAAAACAAACAAAAAACAATGACCAACTGTTTACTTCTGCATTCCAAAATACGGTAGATATTAAACCATGACTTAGTGTGTAGCTGGAACCATCCCCATTTGTCCTTTGCCCATGTTATAAAGTTAGCACCAGTTAATAGCACTGGTGAGCTAGCTAATGCGAACAAAGAGCTAGCATGCTACAAACACGACCCTACTGGTTTCAGTGGCAAACTTGTTTTTTTTTTTTTTTTTTTTTTTTTTTTTGGTGAACTGAAATGTCAGTGAAGAAACATTTCCCGCAAACTGTGGC
Source organism: Myripristis murdjan (assembly GCF_902150065.1). NCBI lineage: Eukaryota > Metazoa > Chordata > Actinopteri > Holocentriformes > Holocentridae > Myripristis > Myripristis murdjan. The sequence goes on along the minus strand of NC_043999.1, from coordinate 22,671,044 downwards.
ACAGCAGAGGATAAAACCAAAAATATTTCATTCCAAAATGCAAAGTGACTCTTTCCAAGGTGGCTAAGACCTGGTCGGCTGTGTTAGCATGAAGCTAGGCTAACGTGCGAGGCCAGGTTTTGGTGTGTGTCCGGTCCGTGTGGTGGCTCTGTGCGGCGAGAGACAGAGCACAGAGGGTATAAAAGGTCATGTGACTAATATGTCAGCTGGAGGAGAGTCAGGCCTGCAGATTTGGGGATTAAAACAATGACGTGATTAGTATTAATATACTAATTCATTACGATGGGATTAGCCATTCAAGTCACATATGGGAAACCAATAGTCAACAGCCTGATTACAATAGAATTGGCATATAGCATGGATAGCACAGTCCAACCCCCTCCCTCCCTTGACACACACACACACACACACACACACACACACACACACATACACATACACACACACACACACACACTCTTTCTCTCTCTCACACACACACAGATGCACAAAGGTAAATATCAGACAAACCTTTCCCTGGATCATATGTACTTTTTAAAATGCTCTATTTAACCAGAGATCTCTCCTTTTCATAAGGAAGCTAATCTTCTAATAAAGTCAAGCCCTCCATCAATGGACCATTGACCTTTTCCCTCTCTCCTTTAGCATTGCTGGGAGAGAGACCTCCTGGGTGAAAGGCTATCGCTCCCACTCAGCACATCAGCAGGCTTCACTTTACCATACTGCTGACAGCTGCCATGCACTGTTTCCTGGACCTCCATGTGTTCATGAGATGGTGAGTCTGTCCACCAGGATGTCTTCTTAACTAATCAAGACACTCATGCATTAAAAAAGCACAGTGCTCAGTTTGGGTGGGCTAAGAGAAAAAAGAATCCCTTGGTTTTGGCATTGTTTGAAACTTCTGATGCTGAACTCCTGCTATGAGAAGAACAGCTAATGTATTTTATTTAACCTTTATCTATCCATGGTAGTCCCACTGAAATTAGGAATCAGTTTCTCATCGGAGTCCTGATCAAGCTGCTGATCGACTGCATGCAACGAAATTTAAGTCTAAATATGGTCAAGATCTAATAGTGGAGGGAGCAAAGCAAAGTTTTCCATGAGTGCTTCAAATAATAATAGTCCAATATCAAACTTGCAGGCCAAACCTATTTTAATCTCAACAAACAAAGAGCCTATCTAGCATAACCAGATTAGACTCTGCCAAGAGAGGCCAGCTCCTTCAGCTTTAAACCAGTTTGTAGGAAATTTGATGCACAGGGAACAGAAATCATACATTGAAACGCAGTTTTGTGTAATCTATTATTGACCCAAAAGACAGAAATAACAGGTGAATCAAAGATAGAGTGAAAAACGACAGCTTCAAGAGCTGAGGGCATGGGACTGTGTCAACGTGGCGGACGGGCTGCACCATCACTCCAATGACTTCCACAGACGACACCTACAAGCACTGACCTGGTGATTTTGTCGGTGCAGGACATGGTGATGAGCTGCTCGCCCTGTAGGACCCCGTCCCAGGTCTGGACGGGACCCCGGCATCTTACAGGGACGGTACCCTCGCCCGACTCGATTTTGGTCCGCAGGTGGCTGTGGTGCTTCCTCATGAGGTGTCTGCTGCTGTGCACTGCAAACACAACACATTCACACATTCACCATTACATGGTTGTGCTGAATATTTAATTCTGATTTGCCAAAGAATGCCTCCTGAGGTCTGTATTCCTGAATAACAGACCGCTAACATCCAATTATATCACTCTGCAGTCTGAAAGTCCAACTGATTTTATTGATTTCTGATCCAATTATCTAGCAACACCTGGTGCCAAAAAGATTTTCCTCCAGGTCACTGCAAGTATACTTTTCACCACCGGTTAAAGCCTGAATGGTAATAGCCCTTTTTCACAGCAGCCATTAGACATGAAATAGCAGGGTAAACACACAGGTTACAAATGACATTAATTAAAGTTTGGTTCCATTTAGCTCTGGGTCCTGATAGTGTGCTTTCTTGTTCATTGGAAAGACTCAACTGCATTTAAATTGAATGGAATCTTAATTAATGTCATTCATAACACCTGTGATTACCCTGCTACTTCATGTCAAAATGGCTACTGTGATAAAAGGTCTATTGTGCCAGATGAAGGGTTAGGGTTAGAATGAGAACTTGTTTTTTTTTTTTTTTTTTTTTTTTTTTTTAGTAATGTCTGGCTCCCTGTACGGTTCCTAATAAACCTTTTTTTTTTTTTTTTTTTTTTTTTTTTACAGCATTTTGACATGAAATAGCAGGGTAAACACAAGTGTTACTAATGACATTAATTAAGGTTCTGTCCAATCATGTATAACAGAGCCATAGTCTTGCTATTGTTCCTGCTGGCTCACTGGAAAAGCGCTGGTCCGCCTAAACGGAACAGAGCCTGAATCAATATATTTGGTAACACCTGTGTTTACCCTGCTATTTCATGTCAAAATGGCTGCTATTACATGGCTCTGTGGATTACTCAGTTTGGATTGGTCAATCTGTGGTCAGGACAACAAGTTATAAGGTAGACTATAATGAATTGTAGGCTAGTAGAAAAGTTTCTAACACTGCTAGGCATTCAGGTGTTTTCATAAGTAATATTTTGTGTCAAATTATTGCATTTAAGGAGCCATTTTTGCAAAATAAACCCCTCCAGAGAGAGAGATACAAGACCCGCTGCTTCATGTGGAGTCCCGATCACCCTATCAGGGTTTATTTTGTGGTAATAACCAAGAGTACATTATCCCTTACATACCACTCCCGAGCATACTCGTTATTATTGGTGACTGCATAATTAGGGATCTTCTTAGCTACTAATTAGTGGTATTCATGTGTAATTAGCTGCCAGTCAGTTAAAGGATTTCCTAAAGTCCTGATCAGCTGACATGCAATAATACTTTAATAATTTATGTTGTAATAAGGTGATATCTGCTATTCCAACATGCTGCGCTGAATTATTACTTGTCCAGTGAGAATGTGCATTCACAGAGACAGCTGCATTAATCCATTCATCAATCCCTTAATTCGCAGTGAAGCAAAAATATCACCACGCTCTTTCTAAATGAAAAGATAATTTAATTGAAGGAAATAGTGTCTTTTAAGAAACTACATCTGATTATATTGGGACCGTTAACTGCCTAATTGTTAATGAAACAAGCTTTTGACCAGATTGTTTCTGGCTGTGTGAGAAAGGAAAGGAAGAACTGTTCATGCACTCTTAATGCACTTAAACCAAAGACTGTGGTTCTACTAGGCTTTATATAAAAGTATGTATGCTGTCTGTCCTTTAACCCAAAGGCCAACCCTGTAAATTAATCTTGGCTGGGTAAAGATGAAAAAATATGAGTGCACATATGTCTTCTTTTTACTACAGGCATATAATAGATTGCACTCTAGGAAAACTGAGGAAAGAAAGATAATCTATAAAGTGTTAGGGGAAAAAACAGCCAAGCAGAGGCTTAAGAGGCAAAAAGTTAAATATTAAATGAGAGAAAAGTGTAATAACAAAAAAAAAAGTGCATTGCTCTTGGTTACAGATGTTTTTTTCTCCACTTTTCCTACTCTCAGTGAGATCACAGTAAGGTTCTCTGGGACTAAGATCCAGTGTAGATAATAATTTTCTTTTTTATTTTGTTTTAATAACGTCTCATGGTGGCACATCTTACACTGTCCTCCCTTGACTCCTCCTTTCTCTCTCTCTTCTTCATGGCTGTTGCTTTGGTTGATGTGACACCAGCTAAAATTTAAGCCCCAACTTCCAGCTAAGAAGTGTTTGAAAAACACTCACAAAAAGGTAATATGTAATAAATAATCCCCTAATCTGTGAAAGCGCCCAGCAGAACATTTAGAAGGCTTAATGACCAAGAAAGTCAAGTTCAAAGCTCTTCCCAATGCCTGTGTCAGCCCTCCCCCTTAAAACCTCACCGTGCGTTTGTAATGATGCAGCTGAATAGCAGGTTCAGTTTGCATTGGTATTGAGGCAAAACTGCAATCTAGATTACATTTCTAGCCTGGTAAATCCCACAGAATATGCCAGGGACACGGTCTAAATGAATATATGTTTTATTTTCAGTGGGTAATCGCTAAAATGTCATCTAGTAAACACAGGGCAGCTGAGAGGGGCCAAAGATGTAATGTGGCATGAATAGGATGCCAGCTTCGCCTGGAGGAAAATAAATAAATAAATAAATAAAATAAAATATATATAGCAAATATCTATCTATCTATCTATCTATCTATCTATCTATCTATCTATATATGTATATCTATATCTATATAGATATATAGATATATCTATATAGATATATAGATATAGATATACATATATATATATATCTATATATCTATATAGATATATAGATATATCTATATAGATATATAGATATAGATATACATACATACATATATAGATAGATAGATAGATAGATAGATAGATAGATAGAGATATATATATGCCAGAAAAAATGATCACTCTGTAAACTCTGGGGGTGACCAAGACGAGAGAGAGAGAGAGAGAGAGAGAGAGAGAGAGAGAGAGAGAGAGAGAGAGAGAGAGAGAGAACAGAGTGAAGGCACTTGGGAAAACAGGATGCAGAGGCATACACATTACATATATTATAAAAAGTATATTCATTTATATTTATATTCGTATATTTATTTTCAAAAAGCATATATTTCAAAATATGCTCATATGAATCATTTGTATAGTTTTTATTCATGAATATCTTTATTTTATTTATATGTTATTATTGTTATTATCATTAGATAGATAGATTTATTTACTTACTTTTTTGTAGCCGTACTTAATAGGTTCTTGGCTCTTTATTTTACATATTTGGCTGTATTTTTTCTTTCATTTCCTTAGCTGTAACATATTATTTGCTGCTGAAACAAGTTTTATCTAATGTAATGTAATGCAGTCTAGTCTAGTCTAATCTACTGTAATCGAAAGTGAGGCGCTGTAAAACTCAGACAATAAGGGAGAGAAGACGTGCTGTCTTACGGTCATTGGTGATTTCATAGGGCGAGTTGAGCCTCCCGTCCCCACACGGCGAGGTGCTGATGTACATATGGAAGTGGACATTGTCTCTCAACCTGTAGCTGCACTCCTTGTGCCGCACAAATATCGACTCCTCCCAGTCCTCTGGCCTTTTACTTTGGGCAGGGCGGGGCGGGGCGGGGGGGAGAGAAGGAAGGAAAAACAACAAGATGAGAAAGAGCACCATTCATCACAGCAGACGGTATAGAGGAAGCTCATTTTCCACTTTTCTTCTCCAATGATGAAGTGAAGGATAGATGGAGAGAGATGAGCGCCGGCCTTCTCTCTGGCCAGGGTCCATTCTGTGGCTGTCTGCCGCTCCTGGACATTACTCAGGCTGTCCACATGTGTCAGAGGAAACAACGCTGCTTTAATCTGCCCGTCTGAGGCTCTGCAGTCACAAATCTGCTAGCAACCCCTGCTGGTGCCATGGAGGTCCTGAGGAGGACTGGCAGTGTGCAAATAATGATGAAATATATAACAAACGGCTCAGAAAAAGGAAAATATAAAGCGCAGCGTGGGTGTAGGTCGGTTCAGTGGCATGATGAGCAGAAGTGAATAGTCTTTTAAAGTAGCACCATCTTCTAAATTTAGATTACTGTGACACACTACACTGTCTTTTCTTTAGCCACAGTCTCGACCTCAAAAAACAGCTTATCAAGAGTCAGCTTAGTTAACCTGAAAGTTTGGGCTTTTTTAGTCACTAAACAGCCAGCAAGCTAATTTAACAAAGCAATTCATGTTGCCACCACTAACACCGGCTGCATAATGTAGGCTAATATGCAAATTAAAGGCAGACTATGCAGTTTCAAAGGGGAGGGCTTCCTACCATGTTATAATATGGTAAAGAGTGACAAATGCCACTCAACTCTCAAATGAACACAAATGCCCCATCATAACCCATAATATAAAAGCATTTTGCTCCATTGTTCATGTATTTGTGTACACTTGATATCTTAACATTAGATTCAAGTCAGGCCTTTAAAAGTGTTGATGATCATTAATTCTGTGGGTTATTAGACTTAGCATGAACCTCAGGGGTTTTATCCTTCCTCATCCTCATCCTCAACATTATTGAACAAAGTGGTGTGTCCTCCCACTTCAAACTCCATAGTCTGTCTATTTTTACAGCCAGATGCCAATGGTCACCTGACCAGATACTGTGGCTGGCCAGCTAAAAAACTGACTGTACACAAAGTCGGTCAAATATATCAGTGGCAAAGAGATGAGTTTCCAAAAACAGCACAGGAATTACAGTAAGTATATCTGCTGAAATCTGTTGAGATGAACAAGTCATAAGTTTAGAAAAGCAATTAGCTGTTCTCAGCCATCGCTGCAATTGTTGCCTGAGGACTTCCATAGCGTCAGCCAGAGGGCACATTATGTCACTGCAAAGCCCTGATAGATACACAGTCAGCTGGGTCCCTGCTTCAGAGGCTGTGTGAGGGAATGAGGTTTTCATCACACACTCACACACACACACACACACACCGTACAACATGTTCAGCCTATACATCACAATGCAAAGCACGGCTGCACTCTTTATATAACCCCGTCCCCGTCTTCTGTGTCCTTTCGCTGAGTGTAAATATGGCAGTTGTGGCATTTTGTTTGGTCATTTCATTATGAGTTATCTTCGCCGTTAACCATTTTACTCAGCCGCAAAGTCTCCATACCTGCCACCCTGCATTGTGCTAAGACAAAAAGTCAGTGCTGTGTATGCAAATATGACATTCAAGCATCTAGACTTCTTGCCACTAATCTGATGAATCAGCCATGCTATTGAGTTCCTCAGGGAGCTCAAAATCACAATAAATGCTTACGCAATGAAGGCAGGCAGGAATCAAAATTAGTCAAGACTGTCTTGATAGCGTTACAAAATCTCGGCGGGAGTCGGGGTGCACGGGAGCACCCTGCACTGGCTGCAAAGGTGCACAAAGTAGATACAGAGTGATAAAAACAAACAGAGCAGCGAGAGCCTGAACTGAACCAGTTGAGTGCGTGACAGTATGCTTAGTTAGCTGGGGAGAGAAGTGCACATATGGCTCGTTGATTATTGAAAAGTCTCTGGTGAACAAAGAACTGCTGTTTCCATGGAGCTTATTACAGAGCGCGAGGATTTTTGGCACTGTGATAGGAGGTCACCACAAACAAGCCCCAAGTTAAAGATCCTTAATGTTATTAACCAGACCGCAATACATAATTTTACACTTTTTAAAATTGCCGGAGGCACTTTGGAAACATGCAAAAATGGCCACAGAGCACATTAAAAACACACTGCTTTTTGACCTTTTTTTTTTTTTACTTTTTGAGTTTGGCCCATCAGGCACCATATGTAAAATTCGATGACAGGAAAATGATCTCACTTTGAAGTGATGACTGTTCTTTCCAAGACAACGTGGGAAGGACTATTTACACAGGGATTAAAATGTTAACTTGGCCTTGTTGGATGTGATAATCATCCCTGCTTTCCTAATTTGCCATCTTGAGTGAGACAAAATATGGAGAGGGATCATTCAAATATGACCACTGGTGGAAACATATAGGATATCTCATAAGAAAATAAAAGGCAGATTTATTTAATGGAATGGACAGAAGGACTGGATTATTAATTTTTTTTTTTTTTTATCTATGCCTACTTCTTCCTACTTCGTCCCATTCACCAAACTTCCCTTACAGCTTTACATATGAGAAAATATTTTTTTATATACATTCAGCTTGGGAAAAGGGGTATATATTATAAGGGCTTTTCTCATTTTCGCAATGACTGTGTATGCACACTCGATTGAACTATCTGAGATGCACAGATGATTTTGGTGCCAATGCTTTTGTAACATACTGGGTAAGGTAATCAATAGGCCAAGCTTCCAAAAAGACAGTGTAGTCTTTTAATTATTTGCAAAGTTACAGCTAATTTAAAGAAGCCACCATGCACTGTTATCTCTTTTCAGGATGACAGCACAACGCCTGCGTGTTGGTTTCACAGATTACGCCTGCCGTTACACAAAGATAATTCTCAAATGGAGATATCATATTAATGCTGCGCCTGAACACTGCAATGCAAAATAGATGCAGGGTGGGACACTCTGCTGCTCTGCTAGTGAGGTTTCCTCCCAAAGGACGAAAGAAAAGCACAGGCATGAGAATACAGCAAGAATAAAATACAGAATGGAGCTTTCTACCTCAAGAAGAGCTCCAGCTGAGAGTAGAGGAAGCGCAGCAGGGCTCTCCGGGTGGTGACTTCGGCGTGACAGTCGTTCACCACCTGTCCCTGGTCACTCAGGTATTCCCCGTTGATGCACTTGGTGCCCGTGGATAAGGCCACGACCTGCGCGTGCCTCAGGTCCAGACCTGTGTTGAACGATAATACACACACCGAGACAGACATTTATCACACTGAGCTTGTGAGAAACACTGGCTGCATGTATTTGCTAACCTCCATCCCTGATCATAACCCTAAAATTACAAATTATTGATACACATTGATAGAATTATTTCCCGCCTGGTGAATGACACTTTCCAAGCCCCTTACAGCTTTTTTGGTGATTTTAAATTTATTTTGTGTCTTTTATAAAGTTCTTTATATGTAAATATAGACACTAAACCTTCTCTATTTTATGCATACCCGCAATCTTTACCGTAATTTCAGCTTTAACCCTGAACCCTGATCCTAATCTAAACCCTAATCCTACTTCTAAACCTTGCCCTTACTTTGGATGATTTTCCTCATCTTTCTCTCCTTGTGAGGCATTTTTCCCGCATAAAAGTAGAAGAGAAACACACAGAGACCTTCGCACACGCGAAGTTAAAGCGGCTTTACATTTCTTAGTCTGACAACATTAACAACAAGCAGCTACGGGTAAGAAGCTTGAGGCTAAAAGGCCAACAAAATTTTCTGTGCCTCTAGTAGTTTTTTGTGTAATTAATGAGGGTTATGGTAAAGAATAGAAGAACCAAGCGGAAAAAAACAATGTGATTTTTGTGCTTTAGCATATTGAAGCAGAACATGAATAAATCATCCGTATGGACTTTGAACGCAGCAAAAATCATACAGCCACAGCAGACGCCCTCCCAGCCACTCTGCATCTATTTTGCATTCGTACAGCAGGATTTTCTAAATAATTCTTGCGGGGTGGAGTTGAAAGCATTTTATTGCAAATATTAAACATTATGTAAAATGTCGGTCTTCTTCTACAGTGACCAACATTTTTTCAAGCTTATGAAATAAAATGAAATACAAAAAGATGATGGAGGTATGGACATTTATTTTGTCATCTTTTATCTGTCGTATCTGTAAAAACTACAATACCATAAAATGGGTAAAGTAGTAACTATTAAACAATTTATCAGTGATGGAAAGAGTGACTCAAATTGCCACTCAAGTAGAAGAATTTGACTTAAGTAGAAGCAGAAGTTCTGCTGTAAAAAACTATTTAAGTAAAAACTCATTTAGCTCATTTAAAATAACAGTAAGTAAAAATAAAGTTACTGAATTCCCTTTTCAAAACAGGCACTGTTTTAGTTATGATCCTTTCCATGCCGTTGGAAAAGGAGGAAACAACACGCTTCAAACTATTTTCTTTTAAAGGGCCATTCTGCAAAACTGAAGAGGGCTGACTGAAGTGAGGACCCTGTAGATTCAAATAACAAATGTGGAATAAGCAAATAATATGATGGCTGAGTCTACATGGTTCTCATTCTCCCCTTTTCCCCCACGCTCATTCCACATATTTTGCCTGTTGAGTCTAAATGGTCCTCACTGCAGTTTTTCATGGTGCAGCTTTTATTGGAAATTTGGAAATGACAAAAAACAAACAAACAAACAAACAAACAAACAAAAAAAAACGACAACAAAGTAGAAGCAGCTTACTCTCTTGTATGCGCTTCTATTGTGAAAGGTTCCGCAATCTACCACTGATCATGTGTTGTCTATAATGGATGTGATTTAAAATGTAGTGAAGTACAAAATGCAAGCAAAATTGTGGTAAAAGTAAAATTACTGACTCAAAAAATACAAGTATCGAAAAAGCTGCTTAATTACAGGAACATGAGTGAATATAATTGGTTACTTCCATGTCTTCCACTGAGCCAGCGACACTGGTTGCAGAGTGACTTGCAAACCAAAGGTTGTGCATGAAGTTGTTCAAGCAGACTTGTCACTGTCTGTCATTTGATACTTGATAAGTGTTAAATACCAAGCCTGGTGCTGTGAAATTAGCCAAACACACTGAAATCCTCATATGACTTGGAACATGCTCAAGTAACTACAAGCAGGGAAAGACGGATGGAAACCCAGGGATTTAAAAGTGAGGATGAACACGTTTCTAACTTGATCTGACAAAGCAGGAGATTGAGCTCAAACAAACAAACAAAGGAAACAAAGCATATGAAGAAAACAGAGTATAAAAAAAAAAAAAAAAAAGGCAGTCTGACAGATAACACAAATCACAAGCCTCTAAGACGCTCCTTCCTTCCAAAGTCATCCTGATTTCTGCTGGGTTTTAATCGAGAAACAGCCACCAGTTTTCTCTGTGAAGAGCCAGGCTGGTGTACGGCCACAGGAGGGACTGACTGACTGACTGACTGACTGACAGACAGATAGACAGAGGTGGCTCAGCACGCTTAACGGCATGCCATCCTTTCCCCGGCCGCCGCAAATCTCTCCCATCGCCTCTGAAAGTCAGGCTTCGCTGGCTTCTGGCAGACCTGCGGGCGTCGCCGGCCCGGCACATGAGCTTTTATCAGCCTCGGCCCAGATGGCACCGCAGCGGCAGAGTCCTGACACCTCTGCTGACGAGGAGAGGGAGGGAGGGGAGGAAATTGTTGGAGAAGGGACGGAGAAGTGTGTGTGTGTGTGCGCGTGCATGCTTGTGTGTGTGTGTGTGTGTGTGTGTGTGGGCAGTTAAGGGAGAAAGAGGGTTGAGAAAGTGAAGCAGAGGCGGCAAGACTTTCCACAAGTAGCAGTGCTGCTACCTCAGTTTGACAACTTGTCGAGAAAACTATAAATAATATCCATGTTAAAGTAATAATCTGACCTTTTCAATATAAATAAATGTCCGTTTCACTGTTTTACATTCATGCTATACAGCAGTGATTCACCCTATAGCCAGTGTATGAAAGCTTTTGCATTTGCTCAGTGCCAACATCAAGTGCAAAACACCAACTTTTCAAGATTTTTAACACATTTCTGAAGTGCGCTGGATCTTTCTTTTTTCCACACAAAATTCTCCAACGTATTTGCAAATCAAAATTGAACCGATCATCCGTCTTTTCTTACAAAGGCGTTTGATGGGACAGCATGAGCTGCAGGTTTACTTTATAAAAGGTTCCTTTTTTAAGATGTAGTGGCATTGCAGAGGAAAATAAAATCCAGAGCGGCTGTTTACAGATATTATCGCACAGCCATCACTCATCTCACGGCTACAATAAAACTCGCTCAAGTGACTGCACTAAACTCAGAAACTTTGATGCAGAAATGTGGAAACATCAGTATGAAAAGCACTCAGCACACACTTTGGTCGGACCTTTGTCATTCTCTACAAAATGTGGAAAGAATAAGCTGAACGTTTATTGATACGTGGGTGAAAATCCAACGTTGCCTTCAAACAACAAGACACAGACTGGCTGCTTAGATCAAGAGGTGAATGTAGATATTGAATGTAGCAGTCTCTCTAATGCCTCTACAACAATACCAGCTGATTTTGTCCACAATTACAGTGATTGCACAAACACAACATAAATTAAAGCTGCAAGCAGCGTTGGACGGGCCCTCGCCCCCCCGTGCACGTTGGGGACGCCGCGTGTGTCGAAGCGCAGATAACTCGTCCGTTTGTGCCATTTTTAAGGGTATTTTTCGGTGCTTTTATTTTGAAAGAGTTTTGGGCTTTTATTTTGAAAGGCCGCGGAAGTCCTAGTGTGTGACCGACAGGACTACTGGCAGCTCCTGCATGATCACACCAAAATGCAGGCACACACACTCACTCACTCACTCACTCACTCACACAAACACACACACACACACACACATACGCACATGCACACACACACACACACACACACACACACACGCGACGCCAACAAAAACCCACTGGTAGTACATTCGCTGCTGGTGCCCCTCTGGCCACTAGCAGCGCCCCTCCAGCAGATGGCGCCCTTAGCATGTCCTAGTGTGTGACTGACTTGAGTAGTGGCAGCTGTGACGTGATCACACCAAAATGCAGGCAGACAGAGAAATCCTCATTCAATCCAGTGGAGAAATCCATAAAACCCACCCCTGTTTGAGGTGTCACAGCTCGGTCACCGTTTGAGTTACAGACTTGATTCAAAGCTTAAACGAGTCACGAGACTCGGATCTATAAATCTCCCATTTACATGATTTTGCTATCTTTTACCGTTTTTGAGTTATGGCAGTTTTAGTTTGAGAGTGTTTTCTGCTCCCTCTGAGCTCTTACAATGGGTGTGTATTGCGCATTCCTGGGGCAGCTAGAGTGAGTCACATGTCCAGGCAGAGTGCAGAGCAGAGCACACCAGAGTCAAAAATGTTTGAAAACTCTTCACAACTTCCACAAAGTTGGTCCAATCCACATCAAAATTACATATTTTTGTAGTAATTTTCGTCCTCTTTCCATCTGCATAGTTTTCAAAGCCGTCAGACTTTTACTTTAGACTCCAGGGGCCTAATTAGTGCCCAGTGTCAGCCTCTTCACACCAAACTCCATGGGAAAAAATGAGATTTTGGTTCTGGCCCCTCCGACTTGGAGGTGTTATCACATCCAAACTAAACGAGTAATGACGAAATCCTTCAGAACTTTTGTTCAGCACTGTGTCCTCTGTCATCTGTGCAATTTTCAAGTTGCTGCCATTTACGCCCTGGGAGGAGATAGATTTTGTTCAAAGCGGAATTTTGGGCGAGAACGTGACTTTGCAACGCAAATTGCGGACTTCCTGTTGGTTTTAGGTCAGGGGTGTCAGCGCGTGAATTGTAGGGCTTGATGAGACCTACGTTTCGGCATTGGTTTGGTGTTTCTATCACATTCCTGTGGGCCGCAGGGGCTGCCTTTGTGTACCTAGGTGGCGCTACCGAGCCCATTTTTGCACCTTGGGGGTCCGTTTGTCCATTTTATCAAATTTTTCGCCAGACCTGGCCTGCGTGCCGAATTTGGTGAGTTTTGGAGCATGTTTAGGGGGTCAAATTAAGGGTTATTTAGACGTAATAATAATAAAAACGAAGAAAAAGAAAGAAACGAAGCAAATACAATAGGGCTTCGCACTGTTCCAGTGCTCGGGCCCTAAATATTGAATAATTTATGTGTCAGTACAGTAATATAAAGATCTGTATAATCGGAGTTAAACCATCGATGTTGCCTGTAAGCAATGCACCACAATTCCCTCTCAGTGATAAAGCAAGTTGAAAAAGGCAACAGACTCTCCCAATTTCATTCTCCTGCTTTTCCTTGCTGTTCCACTTTGCGATTGTTTAGATCAATTTTGCAGTGGATAATTTCTGCCGCGCTGCTCGCTACCCTGCCATGAAATTGGCACTGAGGTTCCCTTCAGTGTGCAGAAGAGAGGGAGGAGGAGGAGGAAAGATGAATGAAAGAGTAAGAGAGAGAGAGAGAGAGAGAGAGAGAGAGGTGAGAAGAAGAGAGGGACATGGAGATAGAGAGCCCGAGAGGCTGTGCTGTTTTTAAACCAGGAATAATCAGCTGCATCACAGAAATACAAAAAGAGAGGGTCAAAGGGAACGAGGCAGCGCGCAGCCAGAGGCTTCCGGCGCCGTTCACACACAAACACATCTGTTGATTACTGGCAATTCAAGGGTGTCACAACCCAGGATAAGAGCGCTGTCAAAACCTGCATCTGCTCACTATGGCAACTGCACACTACTCTGTCGGTGACCGCTGACAAGGAGATAAAACAATAGCACACATTCGCTCACTGCTGCTTACACCCGAGTGACCCAAAAAAGGAAGACGCCTTGGCTCCTGAGACCGCTCAGGCTTGTCCTCTGAGAACCAAAACAACAAGAAAATATAGATTTTTGTGTGCAGCGGGACAGGAGTGCGGCACCGGCTGCCTGGTGTAAAGTGAACAAGTGCTCTCGGGGTGCAGCTGAGTCACAACAGGCCACCGCACGAGAGATCTTTGTAAACAGTACAGTATCTGCTATCCTGGCCTAATAATTTATGTATGTCTGTGCATCTATCTATCTATCTATCTATCTCGCCGGCATATTTCTCAAACAGCTACTGTATATGTGTTAGTTCTGCGTTTCTACTCCAAGGCTAATGGGGCGTTACTTCCACCCCACATCACTGGGCCTCCACTTGCTCTGTCTGCATGTTGGCAAAATGGCCTCTTACCACCGGGCCACATCACACTACATTACACAGCACTGCAGCAGCATGGGAGCCAGTCATTTGCGCTGTTTGCCGAGCACAGCGTCACCTGAATTTACATTTTGCTTAAGGGGGCCCGGCTTCAAAATAGAGGGCTCGGCCCCTTCTTAGCAAAGCAAAGAGCGGTGCAATTTGCGGTTCTCAATCAGGCAGACTGCAGCTTGGCTGAGCTTTGTTCAAACCCACAGAAGTTTATTCTAGAGATCCCAAGGTTTCCAAAGATACCAAACACATCCGGCTGAATTACAGGGAAATGTACATAAAATGATGCGCGAGACATCGAGATATTTGCTGTCTGATGTAATGCTGCTGCCATAAAACAGTGGCATCTTGGCTTGAATATTTCACTCAATATAAGAGTGATGTAGCTTCACTGATGCACTGCAACCAGCAGATACAGAATACATAGGTGACAACATTGTACAATAGTAAAAAATGTATTTTTTTTTTTCTAACTTTGAAGCTATTTATGGGTTAAAATCCAGAGATGCACTACATTTGTGGAGCCAGTGTTGGGAATGTGTGAAATGACTCCCTGTGGAAAGTAATGTTGCTATATATGGCAGTATCAATGATAATATGACAGCTACCTATATATATATAAAAAATATATATATATTTATTTATTTTTTGTCATTACCCCCTCTAAATATCAGAATAATGAATCAAATTATCAAAAAAGATAACACAGCCCACCTGCATCCTCTTAAACTGTATTTATTTAAATTAGGCATTGTCCCACTGCTTTGATTTTAATGAATAAAAGAATGGATGTCAATACTATGTAGACTAATTTTCTGATCAGAGAGAAGTGAGTTGCCCTGTTTCCTGGAGGCAAGGTAAGTTACAATCACCAATGTCTGGGCGTGTAAAGGACAGGTAATGAGCAGCGTTAGAAATTCCTTCTCCCTAGAAATAAGTAAAGTAGCAGGATGTCCTGTGTGTATCAGAAATACAGCTGAGTCCCAAAAACGAGGCTGTAGAATCGAATTCCTAGTTGAATTCCCTCGTCCTGACATTTGAGCATTGAGATATTCAGTTTCTTTGATGACATTTCAGCGCGGAAGATAATGAATGTGTGTGCTCTCCTTTACCTTATATGGCATTTCTGAGGCGGTGCCATTATGTTAATTCATGATAATTAAGGCCCTGTAAATGCGATTCCCATTTGAGTGAGTGGGATTCATCAGCATATGGCCACAGAAACAATGGAAACCACAAGGCCATTGAATATTTGATAAATATGGTGGCAGTTACTTCATAAAATCGTATGAGGAAAAGTAAAAATATTCCCAAAGCTACTTATAAGTGAGGCTTGCTGTCAGGGGGGGCTGATTAATATTTCCAACAGACAAATCCAGGTAAATAATGTGACCATGGGACTTTATAATGATTTAGAATTACAAAGACAACCTCAACTCAACCCTGCATATCTATTGTCTGCACCCCTTTGCTCTCATTTGGGTTATAAAACAGGGAGAAATATGTTTCCTAATAAGTGGGCCATTATATCTGAGCACCATAAAGCACACATTATTTTTTTTTCCCTGACGCAGAACGAGCTCCCAAGGTCAACCTTTAGTAAACTCATTTATATGCCATTTAGCTGAATGAGCTTCATAAAACCTATATTGCATGTATTCTTTCATCACAAGATGTTGGATGATTACTGGGAACGTCATTCAGCATGTGTTGTTTGAATCAGAGAAAATCTCTGAAAGTGCTCTGCACGAGCAAAAGGGGGGGAAAAAAAATCATCCTGGCAAAAGAGTAGAGAATGTATCCTGTTGAATGTTTATTAGCTTTGACAGTCATCTGCTCTGAACATATAAGGTTGTCTTTGTGAAACGCTACTGAGGCTCTCAAATCTCTTTCTGCTGCAACACACCCTGGGCGCATCTCCGCTAAATTTTTTTTTTCTCTTCGCAAGCTGTTTTGTTGCCGGATGTGATTACTGAACGTCAAAATTTCGTGGCGGCCGGAAAAACAGATAAAGAGTAAAGAAAAATCCCCCTTTGAAAATGGATATCCGGACTAAGAACCATAGCTTAACCGTCATTTGTAATCAACTTGTTTGAAACCCATTGCTCTCATCTCTTGCTTTGAGTCTGTGTGGTGTTTCTCTCCCACTCGGAGTCCCATCGCCCCGCTTAATAAAACAGCCTCAGAAGAAACTTCTCTTGCTGCCCCCCCCCCGTCAACCAACAAGTTAAAAAAGGGGGAGCTTTCTGGCATTTTGTCATGCGGCCGCTCCTGATTTTTCATGTCTCTCAGCACATCTGAACACTGTTTACCATCTTCAGACACCCAATGCTATCTCGGATCGATTCAAATGAGATTTTCCACACCATCTGACAATGTGTGCCGGCGGTTTACTTTGGGGTTCGTCTCACAAGTCTCAGCCCGGCGGTGAGGCTAATCTCACTCAGGTTGGGGCTAAACTGTCTCGGCAGGACTCCGACGAGGGAGGGGGCTGCGTGTGTGTGGAGGGGGTGGGCTGGCTGTCTATGGTTCAAAGCCGGACCCCGATTAATATTCCTGAGGCAAGCGCAGAGGCAGAGAGACGGAGAGAGAGAGAGAGGGAGAGAGGGAGAAGGAAGGGGGACAGAACAGGACTCCCCAGTGTTCCTGTCAAGTTTGGTGTCTGACTGCATCGGCGCCGGCCGCCACCGCCACCACACTGCGAATACTTGGGCAGCCCTACGTCTGGATCTTTGAAGATAACGCCTGCTATTAATAAACAAACAGAAGCAATTACTCGGGAAGCAGAGGAGAGGAGAGGGATTGGATTAGGTCAGGGCGAGCGCGAGACTCACTGAAGTCTAAATTGATGAGCTGCAGCTCTCCAAAGACAGCAGAGATACCAATCCCTCCTCACTGACCCCCTGCACCCCACAGCCTGCAGCCACACGGGGAGATAACACTCCTGTGTGTGTGTGTGTGTGTTGTCTGTGTGTGTGCGTTTGCATGGATATACAGTATGTATGTGCCACTGTCTGAATGGGTGCGCCTGTGTGTGTTTATGTGTTTTTGCATACATGTAGGGCTGGGTATCGTTCAAAAACTTTCCATACCTTGATTTTGATACTGGTTCCTGAGCGACACTTTTTCAACACCAATTTTATAAAATCTTGTTACAAAATCAATTTTAGAATGCTTTTTAGAACATCTGGGTGTAATGTAGTGTTTTTCCTGCATGCCTCTATGACGTGTAACGTTAGACGGCCAATCACCAGCATTATTAGATCTTCCAACAAGCATCCTGCGTGCCTATTGGTTCACTGAGGCTGATGAGAGTTCCTCCTTAGGTCATTTGGTACCAAGGCATTTTTCCATACTCAGTAGGATCAGTGATGTCAAAGTATCTAAGTTGGGTACCCAGCCTCACATGTATGCATGGATGCCATATGAGTGTGCCTCTACACTGCAAAAATCTCCATTTTAACAGGTCATTTAGTCTCATATCCCGTCTCAAAACCTGTTTTTCTTCACACAAGTGAAAAAATCTGCCAGATGGAGGAGAAAATCCAAGGTGTTTCCAGCGTAGTTTCACTTGTTTCAGGATTTTTGGGGGGACAAAAACGTTGTACATTATCCTGAAACAAGGCAGGATAAGGCCTTGATAAGGATGTCAAGAAAATCACACGTGATTCAAGAAAATTGTTGAAGCAAAGTGGATTACCTCATTCAACTGGAAGATTTTTTTTTTTTTTTTACCTTGTTTGAAGAAAGATTTTTATACTGAATATGAGACTAAATGACTTAAGATTGTGCATGTTTGTGTATGCTCATGAACAGTATGTGTATGTGTGTGTGTGTGTCTGCACCTGAAATAGCTCACACCACACATGGCAATGAGCATAAAGCAGCACAGCCCACAGTGATGAGTCACTGTTTGGAGCTCTTCATGCTATAGGGGCCGCTCAGCGTGAACCCCCCTCATCGCTGTTCCCTCAGTGTGTCACTCAGTCAGGTTTCAGATTAAGTTTTAAGCTGATCTAGTTAAAATTCCCACTGTGGCATCTGGAACTGCTGTCAAAGCCGCCTGAGCATGGCAAGTCCAGCATGCAGCGGGATGACTGACACTCACTACCATGTCTCATTCTCCTCAGAGATTCAGCATAGTCAATAATTCAACAGGGAGGTATACTCTGCTGCAGGAACGCACGGTACGGCATGGAGTGGCATCTCGCTCTCTCTTTTGCTTTCTACCTCCCTCCCTCGATTTATCATTTCCCTCTCATTCTGGGATTCCTTCCCCTTTCCATTTCCTGTCCTCTCTCTCACACCCTTTACCTCGCTCCCTCCCGCCCTCCCTTGCTCACTCTCTATATTGCACCACTTCAATAATTCACAGTGATATATAAAAGTCAATGAAATTTGCCATACCTCGGGTCATTACGATGCCTGCCAGGGATTTGTGTCGAGCGTGCGCGGGACTGCAGCCGCCCACCAGCGACCGGTACTTCTCCCTCACCAAGTGGAATATTGAATCGGCAAAGTCCTGAAAAACACAATCGCTCCCTTAATTTCCACTGGTCACACAATCCATGCAGAGTGACTGCACAGGTTTCATTTCAGCCTGTGTTTTCTGTATATTTTCTTTATTAGAGGAATAAAAAAAATGAGTTTTTGTGTTTTTGGCCTGTTGGTCAACTTACCTGTTAAGAGATGAGAATATTTAAGTTAAGGGGAAGACACCAAAATCATCCACATGGTGGATCAGATCTCTGGCACTTTATGCTGACACACTATCAGGTTGATATCAACAAATTAGCAAAACTATGAGGATTTTTTTTTTTTTTTTTAGTAGTAAAAAGGCTGCCAGTGGTCTTTTTATTATATGGCACGTAGATCCATACATTTAAAAAATCTCATTGCAATGTATTTCAATATAGCTGACACAGCCAGGTTTATTTCTGGAACAGTTTCAGATGAGCAACCCATTATTCATCCACAGTGCAGGCTTTTTTTTTTTTTTTTTTTTTTTTTTTTTTTTTTTTTTAGCTGTACACAGTCACCTTCCTAGGTGATTTTCCTCTTTTTTTTTTTTTTTGAAGATTTTGTTAATTTTTACCAATCACTGAAATAGATGTAGCCACAAAACATTTAAAATGTCCTAAAAGGTAGCTTTACTGCTTTTAAAAAGGCCCTATTTTTTCATTTTTGACACTATCTACTATCACTCAGCATGATGTATGCTACAGTGTTAGCAGGGTGCACCGTAACCACCAATGCACCAGGGACACAGTCACTTGGGAAAGTTGGCCAACAGGGCAAAAACTGTGCACTCCTTTTCTGTCATGATGTCAGCTGTGAGCAGCTTCATTTTTAAGTTCAGTGCATGGACAGTCAGAGGTGAGAGATTAAGTGCTTATAACTAAATCGGGATGATCAAATCAAATCAGAGTTTGCCCCGGTCATGTCACCTTGGCATCAACAACAGGAAATGGAGGCTAAATGACCTAAAAAACAACAACAAAAAAAACCCTCATTACACTCATGCAATGTAACATTTTATTGTCATTAACAGAACTCAATCCACAGCTCAGAATGCATACACACAAAAAAAATAGCTCTGCATAGGACAGCCAAATAACTTATCATGGCTATTTTCTTTGATTTGACAGCATGTACCATGTGCACTGACATTTTGCACTTTGTGTGATGTGACCACCATGGATCATTATGTGAAATCATATACCTTGATGTCAGTCTACCTAGCAGACTCATCTGTACAACACATTTTTTCCAGTTCAAAGCATTTGTCCAGTGCACCCTACAGGCAGGGCTTATTTACTGACAGCTGATCACATGGCGTACAGATAAACACCACAGCCTCTGAGCAGTTCTTCACTGTTCTCCTTATCCGCCCCGCTATCATCAGCTCCACCCAAACTCCCCTCAACACCCTCTTCAGTGGTTCCTAAACATTTACCCAGCAGTGCTTGCTTCCCTACTGCTCCAATTTCTTGGCAATAACATGATCTAACTGCCCCTTCAGAAACTGACCAAACATACGGTTCAAAGTCCACCTTCATCTTAAAAGTGCTACATTTACAGCATTTACAACATCGGCTTAACATTGTGGAATCAATTGGGATAATGTAGTTTAATTAGCTGAAGCAATTGAGATGATGAGATGATGAGGTGACTAGTGGCCTCTTCCTTGCTCCAGTGCTTTGTTAGTGCTTGTAGTTCTCAAAACTGAGACCACATTTCCCACAATCCACACTGCCTCTTGTCACAAACAGGATGTTGCCCCTCTCCCTCCCTGATTGCTTTCTCTCCCGCTTCACTGCAGAGGATGAGCATGTTGGCAGTCACTTTTTTCATCTGCCTGTCACTCCTTCCATTGCCAGAGCCACTGAAGTTGAGCTCTGTTTGAACTGGAATAACAGCACACTCTTCCTGTTTGGTGCCATAAAATGTCCAGCAATTCATTGTAATTCACTGAGGCTGGTGATCTTGTCTTGTGTGTTTGTGGTAGTTATACTAATGTGTCCAGATGAATGTGGTAATTATATATTCATGTGAAAATGCGACACGTAGCACCAACATCAGGTTTGGAACCGCAGCCAGACATGGAAATTTATTTGGAAAGGGGAATTTTGATCTCTTCCCCCCTCCTTCCCTCTATTCATGGAGCATTCACTGTTCCATCCGTCGCTCCATCCAAACCAGCACGACTCAGCAGTCACCCACTATGCCCACACTGTTCAACAGATGTTGCCAAAGCATGCACATTGCTTTCACACCCCTCCCCTCCCTTAATGCTCTTTATTCTAGTGGTAATTATGGGCTTAGCCTCCAAGTGGCCCTCACGCCAACAGCAGAGCATCAATGGATCATGAGCAGAGGGCAACAGAGTGGCAGTCAGTGGGCCTTTTGAACAGATTGAGGCCCTGATAGCTAAAAGGATGTCAACAGATGCCGCGATGATGGACGCATGGAGTCAGAGAGAAAGGCGGGGGCAACTGAATTAGCGAGCATATTGCACTTTATAGTCCTCGTCAGGGCTGTGAGATTCTCTCACAGTTGGAACTGGTGTTCGGGGCGCTCACAGCTTGTGATGGTGGTGGGTGGTGTGTGTGTTTGTGTGCGTGTGTGTGTGTGTGTTTGAGTGTAATAGTTTGTGCACAACAATGTTTGGCTGCTGTGACATTAATGGAAGCCTGTAGGGTTTTTGAAGATTAGACTAGAATAGAATAGAATAGAATAGAACCGCATTCAGCCTCATTTGTGTTCCAGAGAGAGAACCGCATCTACAGTGTGACACTTGAGGTGAAGGAAAAGTGAGCTGTGCGAATCTTAAACACTCAGAATAAACGGAACCCCCCCAGGCTGCTCACCACGCTATCCGCTCCTCACAGCCATATGGCAGGTGATAACCAAGAATAATGTACATAGAGTTAGGTAGTATTTATAATTTTGCCCTTGTGCACCACCACAGTGGATTTCAAATGGTGTAATCAAGGTGTGACAGAAGTGCGTACTTTCAGCTTTAATTCAAAGGATTGTGCAAAAATATTAGGAATTAGAGCTTTGAACTCCAGACCTTTTATTTTCTTAATTTGTCATAGAATAATGACGGAAAAGGCCACGCCTGGCCATGAAACTGCTTTTTTAGTCAAGTGTCCAGTGACTTTTGAGCCTCTGAAAATGGGGGGACAATAGACTACAAAGCATTTTCCAAACTGATATCACACAGCGTTGATTCACCTGCAGAGTTCATGAATGCATTTACATGTGTTGATCTTAACAAATACATATGAGGGGGTCCCTGTTTACTAGGGGGAAAAAAACCCTGCTGCACATGAAGTGATGCATTTTATGTTTTCAAAGGCAACAGCAGTGATTTGTTGGGAATAAATACAAGAAAACCGAAGAAATAAGCAAAGTCAAAGTCTACGTTTGATGTTTTTGTTTGTGCAGAATATTAAGGAAGCGGTCACAACAAAAGAGGGAAATCAGTGATAAGATTTTTGTGGATTGTCTCTTGGAAAACGCCGAAGCTTTTGTGAATTTCCGCTGATGAATTTCCGTTTCCTTGGAATCCTTAGCTTTAGCGTGATGATAATGTATTTCCTGTGGTTCATTCAATGGGCTGTGAAACGGCAGGATTTTCTCCAGCTACCTTAGGAGCGTGCGATCGTTCACCTGAAGTTAAACAAAGAGCTACAAGAACGTGCAAAAATTGTGCCTTGTCCCGTGCACCTGAAAGTGACATCCAATTAATTCGAACAGAATCCTGCTCGGCTTGGCAGCATCAGCTGGTGTCGGTCACCGTGTGAACCCGGAGTCAAGTCCTCCATCCCTCTTAAAGGCCTTTTATTGATGACATTACAAAGGTGAGAGGAGGTGGCAGCTGAGAAAGGCCCGGAGAGCAAAGGTGGAATAGACCCTGGCACATGGCCCAGCTTTGCGTCCCTCCCTCCCCTTCTTTCCTCCTCCTCCTCCTCCTCCTCTCCTTTGTTCTCCGCTCGCTCTCTCTCATCCTCTTTCCTCTGTTCCACTTCACCTCTCTTCCCGCACTTCCTCTTTCCCTTCTTCCTGCTCATCTCTTTAACCACCCAGTCTCTCCTGCCCCCCCCTTGTCTCCCATCACCCTTTTCACTCTTCCTCCTTCCTCCGCCTCCTCACTGCCTTCCTCCTCCCCATCCTTCGTCGAGTGTCACTCTCTTTTTTGGGATAGAGGGCAGTGATGTGCCTATCGTTCCCTCATCTGTCAGCCGGAGTGGCGGAATAACATAATCCACCCACGACACACATTTGACACAAAAAGAAAAGAGGCTGGGATCTGTGAAAGTGGCGAATAAACCTCTTCCTCTCTCTCTGTTTGCCACATCCGCTTCTACATCTGTCAGTATTTGCATTTCTCTCACTTGTTTTCCCATTCTCCTGTCCTGTTCTCTCGCCACTGTTGACAAACAGATAACAACAACACACACACACACACGCAGACACACAAACTGCCCTGTCTCTCTTT
The DNA here is from genome assembly GCF_902150065.1 of Myripristis murdjan. NCBI lineage: Eukaryota > Metazoa > Chordata > Actinopteri > Holocentriformes > Holocentridae > Myripristis > Myripristis murdjan. The sequence goes on along the minus strand of NC_043999.1, from coordinate 22,647,606 downwards.
AGCGGGTGAGCTCAGTGCCACCTTCAGTGTGCGCCTAATGTGGCAGAAAAACGGGGCCAAGGATCTCGTTCCACAGTCAGACAGAGCGCCGCGGCGACCTGCCGCACAGCACGAGGAGGGCCAGCGTGTGGCTGGCTGGCTTCCTCTTGGATGAGCAACAAGGTTAACGCTGCTCCAGTAGCTACATCTGGGATTTTTGCTTCTCGACGTCTATTTAAGGGAGCCGGTGTAAGCCCCCGTTGGAACGCGTCTCAGGTAACACGCTCGAGTGGAAAACAGAAATCGCAGCGGTGGCCGTTGTGTTAGTCACCCCACCTGGTGCCTTTGCTGCTTTAGTTCTGCAATACATTTGCCAAACATTTCCTCTTGGTTTCTTGGGAGTGGAGCGAGAACGCAGCTGTAGTGAGATGACTATGCAAAAAAAAAAAAAAAAATCTTGTCTGAAGGTAAGGAGGCAATATTTTGGGTAGCACTGCAATAACCTGTTATCCAGCAACAGTTAAAGCTGGACTAGACAAGATTGTCAGTAATAATACATGAGGAAATGCTATGCAAAGTGGAAAGAAGACCGGTTTCCCACGGCAACGTAACTCACAAAAACAGGAAGAGCAGCCGGTGCAAAGCAGCCGAACAAGTGTGTAATAATATACTGGTCTTATCGGCCTATATCGCAACGTAGGGCTGCAGTTGAGAAGCCACTTGTTATTATTCGAGACCCTGTGCAGTCATTTTATTTCCCCAAATGAAATTCGAGTGTCGGATATGTGCACCTCTCTGCCCGTAGGAAGTGATAAAGTGAAATTTAGCAGTCAAACACACACACACACACCAGTGTTGTTTTGCCTCTTTTATCTCTTCTTTGGTGCAGTCTGTGCAACAGCTGTGTGTAGTTTATTGCACGATGTTGGGATTTTTGCTCATGCTGCCATTCGGTGGCGCCAATGTGCAAAAGCTTTAAAGAGTGTCTCGACACTAAGTAAGTAAGTAAGTAAATTTTATTTATAGAGCGCTTTTCACAGCCAGAGGCACAAAGTGCTGTACAATACACAATACAATGGGTAAAAATACCATTTAAATATGAAATACAAAATACCAAGTACTATTACAACAATAAAGCAAGAAAAAAAAAAAAAAAAAAAAAAAAAAAAGCAATCAGTACAATCAGTACAAATGCAATCAGTACATAAAGTGCGGTCAGTGTCTAAATATGAAACACAAAATACCAAGTGCCATTACAACAATAAAAAAAAAAAAAAAAAGTGCTGAGTTCCTCTTTACGTTCCTACAAAAAAACCCGCTTTGGATGGACTTCCATGACTAGAGCAAACAGGATATGTCGGCTCTTAGTAAGGGATTGGTGGTGGAAATATTTTTGGAGAAATCCGGAGTGTAGTGAAGCCCAGCAAGTGAAAAATAAAAACACGATAAAGATCTTCAATGCATTTCTGGCCTGTTTTGCTTATTTTTTCCAACCCCAGCCCCCCCAAACTCCCCAAACCCCCTCTGCCCCCCCCCACTCTTTGTGCACGTAAACACTTCCACGTCTATCTCCAAGGTAATGTGGAATGCCACCAACAATTCTCCTGCTGCCTTCCCTCTGAAGTCAATATTGTGCCAGAAACACAAAATGTCAGCAGGGAAATTTTCTCCGCTGATGCCTGACCTAGAAGTCTGTGCACGTCTGGGGGGGCTGATGATGATGTGTGTGTGTGCGTGTGTGTGTGTGTGTGTGTGTGTGTGTGTGTGTGTGTGTGTGTTACAGGACCAGACAAAAACAACTGGTAAATGGTATAATTTACTGTGCAGGGGAATATTATGTAGAGTAAGCGTCAATGCCCCAGAGGGAATGATAAAGAAAAGGTTTTGGCTGGTAACTGAGACACTGAATAGGGCAGATTCATTCAATCACACTGTTTACTTTTTTGTAAGTGTTCCATAATGCTCTAACTATGATTTTACACATCCAGCCTCAGCTAATTGGGTAAAATATATGCAGCAGGGGGGGGTGAAACGGATGCTGCAGCCATGTTCATTTTGGCCGTCCACGTGGGTCACTCTTCCATGAACATCGACGCCCATGTTCACAGGAGGAGTGGTGGGGAGGGTCGGGGATTGATTTTACCCCCGCCCGCCTCAAAACACACCACACATACACTCGCACTCACACACATGCACACACACAAACACTACAACCCAATCCCGCCGCCACCACCTTATCACCCGCCTGCAGAGCGGCCCAGGCAGCATAAAAAACGGGGCCATGTCTTATATTTCTTTATAGAGGTATTTAACAATTCATTCTCCCGAGTTTTAATAGTGTCTGCCCTCTGCCTCGATATCTTCCCCTCCCTCCTTTCCTCTCTCCCTCAACCCCCCCCGCCTCCCTTTTCTCCCCCGTCACTGGCGAGGCTTTTGAAAGTGGATATCTATTCATTTGGTGGAAGCCTTAGCCTCCGGGGGCTTTTTAGATTCTCAAAGAACCAGACTCCTCGCGGCGAGACAGATTTCCCTCTTGTTTGTTCTCCGTATGACACATAACATCGCTCTCACTCCTAAATCTTTCGCCCCCCCCGCCACCACCCACCTCCCCCCTCCAGATCTCTATCACAAGAGAAAGAGACGCCGGCGTGACACTGCCACATCTCGGATCTTCCGCCATTGGCTGCTCCGTTGTCTCGCCCCTCACCGATGATGAAAGAAGGCCTTGCGTCATGTGACAAAAACAAGACGGGGCCCAGGGAAGATGCGCTGTGTGCAAATTTGGAGAGCACTGCGCAACGCTCCAGCACCTCGCCTCCAACTACATCCAACCTTTTCCTGTGCTCTGGCCAGATGGCCCTGCAGCCAATGGAACAGATTTCTCTCAGTGAGTGTGTGTGTGTGTGTGTGTGTGTGTGCTTGTGAAGCTTTTAGCCTGAACAGCAGGACCTTGTCAGTCAGATCAGGCAGCCTGGCTGCGCCATGCGGCCGTCATCATCACAAAAAAGAGTTTTCCCTTTCAAACCACATGCTTGATGTTACTGGGCAAGAACAAAGGCAGATGAAGGAGCAAAAAGAGAAAGCGGAAATGACAGAGATTGTGCAACTAATCTTTTTTTTTTTTTTTTTCCCAAGAGCAAGCCCGTGGCGCCACAGGCCTCCAGCAGCAAAGCAAAGCTCAAGCCGAGCGTCCTCATTAGTCTCAAAAGGGTTGAAACCAAGACGATAAGCCCGGCATATGTGATAAGAATCGGAGTGAAGGATGAGCTAAGACAGGAGTGGTACCCTCATCCAAAAACCTGGTGATGATGCTAAACATAGGAGTGGCTCATTATCTCTCCCTTTCTCCATTTGGGGCCACAATGTCTCCCCATGGGCGAGTATCTGAGTGAGGAAGCATCAGACTGTGAAGAGAAACCTTGGAAGGTGACAAAGGCTGCCGTCACACTTGTCTCCACGCAACTCCTGCCATCCTATCACACAGAGGGAGTACGGGGAAAAGAGAGGCAGACGGATTTAAATATACACAGTCACAGGAGATGCGTAACAGACGTTTTCAGGCCACGTGTCAACATACAGTGCTGTGATCTCATAAAATCCAAGTTTGAGAATCTGATCTTGAAAATCTGAGCCGCAGCCCGTCAGCTCGTCACATGGTATCTGGACGGTATCAGAGATCATAATGTTACAGAGGAAAAAAAAAAGGGCACATCTAGCTCTGTGTCATGATAGGCATAATCTGCATAATCACAATATATGCATTGCTTTAAATCATGTCCAGTTTTAAACCGCTGTTACTCTGCAGCTCCCATGCAGTGCATCACTATTTGTGATTCCATAATGTAAAACTACAATGGAATGGTCCAAGTCAAACTTTGGCCGCAATTCACGTCAAAGGGCCCCTGATTGGTTACATCTGTTCAAAGCCACAAATGCTCTTAGCCTAAATCCAAACATTAATTCAGGAAATGAAACCCGAATATCCGAGCCAAAATGAACTGGAGCCACTGAATCATAACCACCAACCGCAGATGTTGAGTGAGAGTGAGTGTAAAAACTCATTATCAATCTAAATTCTCCTCATCTGATCAAACAAACGGAGCCAGTTACGACAACACGGCGCTATCAGGGCCTGGCATATCCGCGGGACCGTGTTTGGTGCGGTTGTAACCTGGAACCCTTGCTTGCCAGGTCCCAAATAACCTTCATCACCCCCCCCTCCTCCCCCACCTCCGGATGGTTGTCTGTTCAGTGCACCGGCAGCGCTCTCCGCCTCGGAGAAACGGCGTTTTCGTAACAACGTTCATTCCACTGAGCCGTCACGGATTCTGCTTCAGGTATTAAACCAGACCAGTAGCCGGAGGGGCAAATATTGAACGGCAGCCTCAGGCGTGAGACATATTCAAGTCCTGTCAGGGATGAGAGGCAAGACTTCCAATCAACATGTCCAAGACCAGGCCCGACGGTGCATTTGTAGTGATAACATATAAATCTTATCAATGATCCTTTTTTTATTTGAAGGTGATCTCTGTTTTCTGGCTCGGTTGATCAGCTGCTCGTCTCTGGAGGAAACAGTAACTCGAGGCTACTTGGTTAGCCAGCTGATGATTCATCTAGCTAGCCAGATGAATCATTAGCAAACGTGCAGCAGCTTTATAGCACATTAAATATATACATGAGCCATCACCAGCATATAACAAGTCTGCAGGGCGTTTATTGCACAGGATTTTCATTGGGGCAGGCCGGTTCAAATGCCTTAGCTCTCTTTAGCAGCTGACAGTGAACATTTACGGCCACATGAATGTTTTGATCCTCTGAAAAATCATAAGGCACTCGCCGCCTACTCTGATCCAAAGTGGGCAGATAAAATGTCAAGCTCCTTCAGGTGGAAAAACGACCAAAATTGTAAGAGAAGCCACAACGCACCGAGGGATGCAAGTAGGGATCTGTAAACAACTGAAAATCAAATCATGCATCCGTGTCACTGGACCGATTTTCACATTGTTAACCGTGTGATCACATTTGGCCTGAATTCAACTAGCAATAAACTGACCGAGCTGATTTCCACTGTTAAAGCAGTGGCTGAAAGAGTTAATTTTAGTTACTGTTTAACCCTATAAAGCCATTTGTATCATATATCATACACATTTTCAATTCCGTTTTTCGTTTTCAGTTTAATCAATACTTGACCAAAATACTGTTGAATACCTTTGAACACTTCCCCTGTTCGCCCTGGACCATACCATTGGCACTTCAAGTACATATCATATATCATACACCAGAAAAGTCATGTAATAACATATTTTTTGAATTTTCTTTTTTTATATATATTTTGTTATAGGACTAAATAAAGGGTTCAGTTTCAAAAAATTGGAATTTTCTGCCAATTCTTTCATAGTTCGGGCTTTATAAGGTTAACAACTGGGTATTCTGTATAAGCCAGGTGACATAGGCTATTCCAGAAATAATGATTGTTTTTTTATTTATTTATTTTGCATATAAAGAATTTTTATTTTTCAGTTTCTTGAAATGGAATCTTGCTTAACAACATGACTGCTCTAGTACGGTCCCATTTGATATTTTGAGTTTCATATAATATTTAATTTTATACCTGCTATTGTTAAATTGGATCAGGTGTTAATCTCAGTGAGAGGTGAGAATATTGCCTTTCTTTCTCTGGAAACGATGTGCAAAATTCACAAATTCACCGAGATTCTCCAAAAATTCCATCCAGGGAAGGATCGTGCCCTCAAACATCCCGAGCTTTTCCAGGGAATCGCCCTTTGAGCTGTGATTTTTACGCCAATTCTGCTTTATAAGACAGCTCATCCTGAAAAGAGACATAACTTACACCCTATTCCCAGGTCTCCTGTAAAATATGCGCATGCCACAGATTGGGAAACGACAGAGAGGGAGAGAAAAAAGGTTCAGGGTGATGTCGGCTGGAGCGCGTCTAAGTCGTTTCGGTATCAATCCCCTCTGATTAACCTCCCTGGTGGAGATAAAAGCAGCGATATGCCTGAAACGACTTAATAATGTCAGGCACAGTGTAAAACACACACCAGCGGCTTTATACATTATGCACCAAAGGCCAGCAGAGGGACTCCTGCGTAAAGATAACATGACCTACCCCCGAGAGAGAATGACAGAGAGAGAGAGAGAGAGAGAGGAGACAAACGGGCAGGCACTTAAGAGAGGCAGAGGCCAGGAGGGAAAGAGGCTGGATCGAGGCAGAGGAGGAAATGAGAGGGTCAGCGATGAGGATTTAACAAGACTCTATCATCTCCTTGACTAAGGGAGGAGGGGGAGGGTGGGAGGTTTGCCACTCCAAAGGCCCCAGAGGGCTTTTCACACAACTCCCATTAATCTGCCCATGATTCAGCAAAGAGAGAGAGAGCGAGAGACAGAGACAGAGGCAGAGGCAGAGGCGAGGCTCAGAGAAGGACACGTTGGTGATTTCTCTGCAGGCGGGAAGGAAAACGTTGGTGGCGACTCCACCTTAAATATGATGTGCAGTAATGCCGTTTAGCAAATCCCTGCCAGGCAGAATCATCAGTGTTGAAACATCAGATTTAATTTGAGATGTTCAACAGCCGGCCCAGAAGCCCTTTCAGCTCCATGAGTGAACAAACTGCAGCTCTCCAATCAACTCCAAATAATTGTCACTGAGAAATCAACACTTGGAACGCTGGGGAATGTGCGGCGCACGTGACTTCTGGGTTGATTACCGTCAGCGTTACTGATTTTCAAGATCGGGGCCGAATCCACGTGTGTGCTGAAGACCACGCGACCACGCCTGACAGTTAGGGCTGAACCAATACGGATTTTTATAGACTGATGCCCACATTTCTGGATTAAACTGAAGCTGGAAGGAGTTGATATTCTTTCCGGTCTTTCAATAGCTTTTATTTTAAGTTTATTCCAAAAAACAAGTCTTCTTTGTTCAGTCCTTGTGTAAAATGCGCTGCAACAGCACTGGGGCATTAAAATCCCCCACTGAACGCCAGATTTATGAAAGGCAGATGAAGCAGGTTTCATTTCTTCTGGTGAGTAAAGTCCTCCCACACCACTGGAATGATTTCTGTGGTAAGACATCTAAAATAATAATAATGATAATAATAATAAAGAAAAAATATATAATAAAATCAAGTTCACTAGCAGTAGACAAGGAGGAACTTCCATCACACCCTGACTCGTTGATATTTAATAAAAGGTGAAATACTTGAAAGATATATCAGCAAACAGATATATCAGTATGCCAGTCGTTCAACAACTGAGGATTTCTGTCTCAGTTCAGTCATATTTCATCCCAAAGTGGACCAGGACGCTTTGAGAAGCTATGAAATAACAACGGCAACAAAACGCCATTCGCTGTTTTGACACGCGGAGCGGCTTTAAAACATCTGGGAGGACGGCGGGATCTAGCATCACCTTTCATGTGCTGAAAGAGCCGGGCCGATTCAAACGGCTCCTGTGAAGTGCTGCGATGGTTCCCCTCCGACGGGGGGGGCGATTGTGTCGGCCGCCGCCCAGACACGGCGGCCGCTCCTCCATTTCTGCTGCTCTTGAAGATACCGCTGTGGCTCTTTTCGCGGGCTTGACCCCGGCAATCAGCGAGACTTCAAACCCCGGCGCCGCACTTTGAACGCCGTCCTACAACGCCTTTTGCCAAGCGCCGCTCTCCCGCTCGGGGTGGAGATTAGAGACGGCAACGAGGGGGAAACACTGGTGATTTCAGGCGCTTTGCTTTTCTCCCGCCGTCAAGCAATGCCTGCAACACAGAGCACTGTCATGGGTGCAATGTGTTGATAATTCAAATGCAATGATACGACACAACTCACTAGTGTATAGAAATCCAACAATAAAACCGCCAACACTACAGCAAATAATGCCGGCAGTAATATGCTGGAGGCTGACAGTCATCTGTCTATTCAACACGGCTTCACAGCCACAGAAAAGACATGTCTGAATGCACTGCCACTGCACTGGTTGCTCTGCACTGCAAAAAATATGCCTAAACACCTTACTTAAGTTAAAACTGAGTGTAAAATCGCACTTTTCCCAGAACCAGAGAACAACTCTGCCAAGATCTGGGTGAGGTCACTTCAAGTTC